>NW_027397066.1:30563910-30637789 GCF_003265705.2 Callorhinus ursinus | reverse complement strand
GGGCAAAATGAAGGGGGGGAAATCGGAGGGGGAGATGAACCATGAGAGACGATGGACTCTGAAAAACAAACTGAGGGTTCTAGAGGGGAGGGGGGTGGGGGGATGGGTTAGCCTGGTGATTGGTATTAAAGAGGGCACGTTCTGCGTGGAGCACTGGGTGTTATGCACAAACAATGAATCATGGAACACTACATCAAGAACTAATGATGTAATGTATGGTGATTAACATAACAATAAAAATTTAAAGGGGGGAAAAAGAATAGGCAGCTATTTATGTTTGCTTTGAGGTTTTGAGAAACTTTTACAAATCAAATGATTCAAACACAGGTTTTAAATTCTGAATTCCTGTCACTTCTTGGAAAGAATGGAAAGATCATTCTGCTATCACTTGGAGACTTTGGAGCAAATTCAAAATTTAGGGGACTTATTTTCTTTCTCTCAAAATAAATATAGTGTAGAAATATACTATTATGTTTACCTTTTTGCTTATATTTATAATATATATTTTTATTGTAAAAATATAATTGTGTATAACATTTCTGAAAGACAATACAGATCTAATTTTACATTAGACAAAATTTTTTAAAAGATTTTATTTATTTATTTAGAGAGAGCACAAGCAAATGCACCCGCATGTTTGTGTAGGGAGAGGGGCAGAAGGAGAGGGAGAGAGAGAATCTCAAGCAGACACCCGGCTGAGTGCTAGAGCCCGAGGTGGGGCTCAGTCTCACCACCCTGAGATCATGACCTGAGCTAAAACCAAGAGTTGGATGCTTAACTGACTGAGCCACACAGATGCCCCTATATTAGACAAAATTTTTTAGTGGTAAATAATTCAAACCAATAAGGAATTTCTTTTAAGAATATAGGATTTTATTTTTCTTTATTTATTTAGAATATAGGATCTTATACAGATGCAAGGGTAGAAATGGAATTGAATCTCAGGAAAAACTGGAACTTAGCATTGGAAATGTCCTTAGAAGAAAGGACATTATTATTTTTCCACATTTCATCTTTGGTTCTCTCTCAGCATCATGAATATTTTCCACTCCCCCCACCCCGCACCCCGCACACATATCTTTGTTATCTAATACTCACGTTGGGATATAGTCAACATACATCTCAGGCCTTAGGTCATGGAAAGACTATCCAACCCTTTTTTGAAATCTTTTTAAGAGTTACTGAACAGCAAACTAGTTGTGTTCATTTTGAGTTCGTATTTGACTATAGATCTTACCACTCTTTTAAGAAGTTACCATACCTCAACACAAATGCTAATGTCAAATTGTGGAAGATTGTCCCAGAGGTAGCAGAAAATCGTCTTGATTCCTTTTTCTTCCACTATCAAAAAGTAATTCTGATGTACTTCCTATGAGTGAGGACATCGTAGGTCAGTACCCTAAACTGACCTTTCCTTAGAAGGACTTCTATAATTTTTTCTTTTCATTAAAAAAGTGATTTTTGAAAACATTTTACTGAAGTATGATTGACGTGTAAAATGCTGTGTATATTTAATGTGTACAACTCAGTGAATTTGGGGCTAAGTATATACCATGAAACTATCACCACCATCAAGAGCATAGATATTCCCATCACCTCCCAAGGTTTCTTCCTGCCCCCGTTTATGATGATGATTGTTATTTTGTGGTAAGAACACTTGAGATCTACACTCTTAGCAAATTTTAAGCATACAATACAGTATTGTTAGCTGTGGGCACTATGCTGTATATTAGATCTCCAAAACTTACTTATCTTGCATAACTGAAATTTTGTATCCTCCACTGTTCCCTTCTCCTAGCCCCTAGAAACCCACCATTGTACTCTTTCTTTCTGTGTTTGACTATTTTAGATTCCATATGTAAGTGAGATCATGCTTCATTTGTCTTTTGGTGTCTGGCTTATTTAACTCAGCACAATGTCTTCCAGGTCCAACCATGTTGCAAATGGTAGGATTTCTTTCTTTTTTTTAAAGACTGAATATAATATTCCAGTATGTGTAAGTATAACATTTTCTTTATTCATCCATTAATGAACATTTAGGTTGTTTCCATATCTTGGCTACTGTGGATAGTGCTGTAATAAACATGGGATCCTGATTTCAATTCCTTGGATATATATCCAGAAAGAGGATTGCTGGATCATATAATAGTTCTATTTTTAATTTTTTGAGAAACCTCCATATTGTTTTCCATAAAAGCTGTACCAATATCCATTCCCACCAACAGCATACAAGGATTCTTTTTTCTCTGCCTCCTTGCCAACACTTATCTTTTGTTTTTTTAATAATAACTTTTCTAATAGGTGTGAGGTGATATCTCATTATAGTTTTGATATGTGTTTCCTTGATAATTAGTGATATTGAGCATCTTTTCATGTACCTGTTGGCCATTTGTATGTCTTCTTTGGAGAAATGTCTACTCAGTTCCTTTGCCCATGTTTTAGTTGGGTTATTTATTTATTTATTTATTTGCTTTTAAGTTGTATTGAGTTCCTTTTATATTTTGATATTAACACCTTATTAGATATATGTTTTACAGATATTTTCTCCTATTCCATAGGTTTGTTGGTGGTTTCCTTTGCTTTATGGAAGCTCTTTAGTTTGATGTAACCTCAGTCAGTTATTTTTGCTTTTGTTGCTTATGTTTTAAAACTCATTGCCAAGACTAATAGAAAAAATAATCCTAAAATTGATATAAAACGACAAAAGACCTCAAGTGGCCAAAGTGATCTTGAGCAAGAAGAAGGAAGTTGGAAGTATCACACTTTCTGATTTCAAATTATGTTGCAAAGCCACAGTAATCAAAACATTATGGTACTGGCATAAAAACAGACCAACAAAACAGAATAAAGAACCCAGGAAGAAATCCATGCATATATGGTTAACCAATCTTCAGTAAGAGTGCCAACGAGACAAAAAGGGGAAAGGATACTCTTTTCAATAAATGTTAGAAAAACAAGATATCCATATGCAAAAATGAAATTTGTCCTTTATCCTATACCATACACAAAAACCAACTCAAAATAAATTAAAGACTTAAATATAAGACCTAAAAACCTAAAACTTGTAGAGGAAAACATAGGGGGAAAAGTGACTTTTTAAAAAATGATTTAAACACTACTTGCTAGGTTCTCAGGTACTCAGACCAGTAAAACTAAATAGGAAGTGGAAGTCAAAATAGAACTTTGATGCTTACTTTTAATAATTGGGTTAATAAGATTGTAACAGTTAAACCTACTGACCATAATCCAATATATGGCTAAACTATGATTAGAAATCAAGTGTTTGCTTTATATATGATTTAGATAGAAAAATAAGAAATCACCCATATGTTGTACACAGGGTACTTGGCTGAGAAAAACCCAAACAACTGGTACTGATTGGCTTAAGCATACAAGCAATTTCCTGGAAAATTATTGCATAGTAACAGTATTGTGGGAGGGCTAGAGAACCAGGCTTGGAAAATGGGAGCATATCCATACCTATGGTGCCACGGGAACAGACATCTAGAAGAGCGTTTCCACCCCTGCCACCACAGTACCATTTGCTGGATATAACCATGGCTCCATTACCACTGGGTACTAGACATTGCCATCACTATTGCCCTGTACCGTTCTTTACTCTGGCTTCTGGGGCCAGGAACCCAGGAAGAGATACTGTCAACCCTGCATCTAGACTTAGGCTGTAGAATTCTCTAAACGCTAGAAAGAGGTTTAGAGGTTAGATTGTCAAAACGCTCACTTGCCTCAAACCAGCAAATGTATAGTACGCTTCCTCTGCTCTTATATGGCCCAGAAAATTTGGATGCTATGGATACGAGGTGAACTGAATGCTTTTTGCGTTCCTAGTAAGAAAATTAGAATAATCCTGGGGCTCTTGGGTGGCTCAGTCGTTAAGCGTCTGCCTTTGGCTCAGGTCATGATCCCAGGGTCCTGGGATCGAGCCCCGCATCAGGTTCCCTGCTCCGCGGGAAGTCTGCTCCCTCTTCCACTCTCCCTGCTTGTGTTCCCTCTCTTGCTGTGTCTTTCTCTGTCAATTAAATAAATAAAATCTTAAAAAAAAATTAGAATAATCCTGCTCCACCTCTCTAAGGCTCGCCTCTGGCAAAGCTCACCTCTCCTGGGCCACAACGGAAAATCATAAAGGGAGATAAAAGGAATTCTCTAAGCAGCCAGACAATATGTTACAGTGTTAACATACTGGTACTCACTTGACTCATGGAGATCCCCAGAGGCTCTCTGTCAGGGTCTCTTCACACTTAACTCTATACAAAATTCAAACGAGGTGAATTTTCCTGGTTGGCAAAACCACAGCAGATTAGAGACAATGAATTAGAAGAGAAAGGGCTGCTACCTGGAAAGAGGAAATGACTGCTCACAGCAAAGAAATCAAGAAGACATATGACTGAGGTGAGAGGTATTCACACACACATGCACCCCCCCCCCCCAGGGACCTAGGGACCACTTCATTTCGGAAGAGTAGAACTCTATATATCTCAAAATGGGACAGAAATGAATAAATCCTGAAGTTGAGACAGAATTACTTCAGGATTTTGCAAGTACTTGGGGGCAATTTTCAGCAGCAAACAACCCAGAGAGTTTAGATAGACAATTAGCACTTATGGTATCGAGTAGTAAACATCCAGGAGGTGGAGAGAAGCAGCAGATAAAGTAGGCAGAGATTCAGTTAGAATCCTTCCTCCAAGAAGAGCATTGCAGGCATCTTTTACTTAAGTGCCTGAAGTAGTGGTATTATTATTACTACCCAAAACAAACAAAAATATGATTTTATGGGAATTCTAGATCTTACTTAATTCTAAGCTGGCATCCCTGGGAAGAAGGAGGTATTATGATTCCTATTTTCCAGACTGAGGCTGAGGCCAGGTAATGTCACGGTACTTGCCTAAATCACACAGGTGGGGTGTGCGGGGGCCTGGATTTTACTGCAGGCTGTCTGTCTCCAGGATCTGAGTTTCAAACACTGATATATGCCATTTCTAGATGCTAGGTGTCATACCTCACACGGGCAAAAGAGAATTAGCTCAAGACAAGGAAACTCGGGTTGCAACGTTCCTCTTTCAGGAAAGGGAAGAGAAAGGAAGGGAAACAATGTTAGACGAATGTTTAGTCTGTGTTGCATTCATTACGTTCATTATCTCGTAGGGCCTTCCATATGCCCGACGATTATTATTCATTTTACAAATGAGCAATCTGAGGCTTAGAAAGGTGAAGTAATGCACCCATCTTCGCAGAGCTTGTACATGATGAAGCTGGGATTCAGTTTCCATGCTGGGCTCTCTGCTCTTTCTGCTTAAGGGTGACACGGCCTCAAAACAGTGCAAACGCCAATTGCAAGAAGGAGTCATTAAACTCCTCCATTCATAAACTCATCCATTTCATTGATTTGTTCATATATGCATCATTTGTTAAGTCCTTCTTTGCTCTGAGGACAGCCCTGTTCTCAGGAAATTCAATCCAACATGGGACTCTAAAAAAGATGGGGCAAGACTCTAATGAAATGGCCATCAGTCAGTTTAGAGGGTTCTTAAATACAAGTAAGCCTACTAAGCCAAGTACACGCCTGAAAAGACATTGGTTGACACTCTAGAAAAAAAGGGTTGCAGGGAAAAGGAGCATCATAACAATACAAGAACAGGAATCTAAAAGGGGTTTGATGAACTCTCCCCCAAAAAAGGCAGTAGGCTATAAGATCCGGATGTGAGTTTTGGAGACAAATTGATAAATGTGGGTTCCAACACCGGCTCCAACACTTATTAGTTGTGGCTGTAAGCTAGTAAATCTCTCAGTCTCAGTGTCCTCTGTGAACTACTTTGCAGTGGTGAACGGTAAGCAGGCTAAAGGACCTAGCACATTGCCTAGGACTCAGTGATGGTAATTATTGTTAGAAGAGAAGCCCCTCGACTCATAATTATTGATTCAAAAGAAGACCATGACAGCAAAACTGCCAGATTTTAAAAATTTGGCAGTTTGTTATTTCTTGTGTATATCCCTAGGGTATAGTAAAAACAAACAAAATCAAACAAACCAGTCAATTAACAAAACCTCGTTTGAGGAATTTTGGCCCTTTGTGTCTTGTTTTTGTGTACATCGGGACAAAGGTCGCAGGGCCGCGGGTAGGAGCTGAGCACAGTGGGCTTTACTTCACGGGCAGTCTAGCTGAGATGAGAAAATCTGGATGAGGAATGAGCTGGAGCCATGTGAAAAACACAAGCGAAGCACATTGATTCCTGGGCCTCCGGCGAAGCGGAAAAGATCACAGAATGTCAACGGCAATCTTGCAAATTGAAAATGGAAAAAACCATACTGTTCCTGATATTGGGGTCCAAGATAAAAATAGAGACAGGAACGAGGCTCACCATCAGATTCATTCTCAGTAACTAGTAAATATTGTCAAGTTTGGAGCTGGGAGGCTCTAGAAGCCTGAGGAGATGGAGTCTAGGTACTGTTGAAGCTCTGGGAGCACAAAAGAGATCTGGGGACAGGCAGCACTAGCTACTTACCAGCTGTAGTACTTGCTATTTCCTCTCAAGGCTTTGGCAAGAACCTCCCAATTGATCTTTCTATCTTCATTCTCAATTTTCCCGTATGGCTTTTCACAGAGATTCTGTTCCTAACTTGTATTTCCTGTCTTCTCTCTGCTCTTCCTGTACAGATTGACTCTAAGTCAAGGGAGAAAACTCAATATTATATTTTTTTCATACTGAATGACTTCACTTCCATCTTTCTAAGACTTAGGCTCTCTGGGTCATTCTTTCAAAAGTCTTTCCTGATTTTGCTATCTAAATGGAATCTATCTAAGGGCGCCTGGGTGGCTCAGTCAGTTAAGTGTCCAACTCTTGGTTTTGGCTCAGGGTATGATCTCATGGGTTGTGAGATTGAACCACACATCAGGCTCTGTGCTCTGAGAGGAGTCTGCTTGGGATTCTCTGCCTCTGGCCCTCTGCCCACTCCTCTGCTCTCTCTCTCCCCACTCAAATAAACAAACAAATAAATGAATAAATAAAATTAAAAAAAATAAATGGAATCTATCTTGATTTTTTTCTTCTAATATGTGCATTAAAGGCAAGGTTATATTGCAATAACAACCAATGTCAAAATTGCAGGGATTCTTCAGTATCATACTAGAGGTTCTAGACAGGGCAATTAGGCAAGAAAAAGAAACAAAAGTCATGAAATTGGAAAGGAGGAGGCAAAACTATCTCTATTTGTAGACAACATGATCTTCTATGTAGTCAATCCCAAGGAATCCACTACAAAAATATTAGAACTAATTAACAAATTCATTAACTTTGCACATACAAGCTCCGTATACAAAAATCAATTGCATCTCTATACACTAGCAATGAACAATACAAAGAAGAAATGAAAAAAACAATTTCATTCACAATAGCACCCAAAGATTAAAACTTATTAAAAATAAACTTAGCAGGGGCGCCTGGGTGGCTCAGTCAAGTGACTCTTGATCTCATCTCAGGTCATGATCTCAGTGTGCTGAGATGGAGCCCCGCCTTCGGGCTCTGCACTGAGCGTGGAGGCTACCTGAGATTCTCTCTCCTTCCCTCTGCCCCTCTCCCCACTTGTGCCCTTGCTCTCTCGCTCTCAAAAAAAAAAAAAACTTAGCAAAAAGTGCAAGACTTACACACTGAAAACTATAAAACATCGTTGAAAAACTTGAAGATCTAAGTAAATGAAAAGACACCCTGTGTTCATGGATCAGAAGACTCAATATTGTTAAGATGGCAATACTTTCCAGATTGATCTGCAGACTTAATGCAATCCCCATTGAAATTCCAGCAGGGCTTTTTTACTCCCTGTTTTTTCAGAGATTGACAAGTTGATCCTAAAATTCATGGAAATGCAAAAATCTAGACTACCCAAATAAATTTTGAAACAAGAATGATAAGGTTGAAGGACTTATACTACCAGATTTCAAAACCTATTACAAAGCTGCAGTAACTGATACAGTGTGGTGCTGGCATAGGATAGACACATGTAGACTAAAAATGGAAGAGTAGAATTAAGAGATCAGAAATAAATCCTTATGTTTATGGTCAGTTGCTTTTTAACAAAGGTGCCAAGATAATTCAGTGGGAGAAATGAGAATCCTTTCAACAAATGGTACAAACAAGGCAACTGGACATAAACATACAAAAGAATGAATTTGGACCTCACACCATGCATAAAAATGTACTTGAAATAGATCATAGATCGAAATATAAGAGCTAATAACCACTGAACTCTTACAAGAAGTCATAGGAGTAAATCTCTGGGACCTTGGCCTAGGCAGTGGGTCCATGGGTACAATGCAAAAAGCACAAGTGATAAAAAAAATGGACTTTATAAAAATTAAAAACCTTTGTCTTGCAAACACATTATTAGGAAAGTGAAAAGACAACCCACAAAATGAAAAACATCTGCAAATTATGGGTCTAATAAGGGATTTGCATATAGATTATATAATGAACTCTTTAAACTCAATAACAAGACATATATACCAATTATAAAATGATCAAAGAATTTAGTAGACATTTTTCTAAAAAAGATGTACAAATGATGAGTAAGTACATGAAAGGATGCATAACATCATCACTCATTAAGGAAATGCAAATCAAAACCCCATAAGATACCATTGAATGCCCACTTGAATTGACTCTAATAAAAGTGCCAGATAATAACAATTGTTAGTGAGGATGTGAAGACAGAAAAACTTCCATGCATGGCTGATGTGAATGTAAGATGGTGTATTCCCTTTGGAAAATAGTTCAGCTAGTTCCTCAAACTGGTAAATATGATTACAGTATGATCCAGCAATTCCACTCTTAGAGAAATTCCAAGAGAAACAAAAATAGATATCAACACATAAATGTTTGTAACAGCATTATTCATAAATACCAAAAAGTGGAGAAAACCCAAATGTCCACCACATGATGAGTGGACAAACAAAATGGAGTATGTACATAGAATGTATTCAGCAATAAAAGGGAACACAGTACTGAAATACTGCAACCTGGATGAACCTCCAAAACTTTGTGTAGTGAAAGTAAGCAGTCACAAACGACTGCATGTTGTACAAGCCAATTTATGTTAAATGGCCAGAATAGATGAATTTATAGAGACAGAGCAGATTAGTGATTGCCTGGGGCTGGGAAGATGAGGGACAAATGGCAAGTGACTGCTGATGTGTTCAAGATTTCTTGTTGATGAAATCTTCTAAATGATGTTTGGATGAAAGTGTTCTAAAATTAGATTCTGGTGATGGTTACACAGTTTTACAAATGTCCTAAAAAACATTGAACTGTACATTTTAAATGGGAGAAATTTGTGGCATGTTAATTATCTCTTAATAAAGCTGTTTTTAAAAATCACGGTAATTGAATACAGTGAAAGCTTATTCCCTCATTCATGCTACATACTCACTGAGGGTCGGGAGAGGGGCTCTGCTCAGAGTGGACAGCCTAAGACCCTGGCTCATGGCAGCTCTACAGTACCATATACTTCTATGATCACTAAGGTTGCACAAAAGGAAAATGGTGAATTGCTTACTGACCCTCAAAATTTTCACCTGGAAGTTATACCCATCAGTTCCATTCATGTTTCATTGGCCAAAGAAGTCTCGTGGTCACATTCAACTAAAGAGAGGATTGGTAATTTTAACTAGTCATATATCTAGGAAAAGAGAAGAGCTGGAATATCTATGGAGAATCCTAATGAACAACATATAAGTCCTATCTTCTTTCCTAGGTTTGAATTCCCGAGAACAGTGGCTCCGTATTTCCTCACTGCAGTAGAAAACCACGTCTCCTTCAATGCTTTTCTTCTTTTTGAATAACATGGGAGCATTTACATGTGTAAGATGAAAAAGAAAACACACATGCCTGCACGTTTAGAACAGTGCTTTCTTAATTAATAAATGAACATGAGTTGGTTAAGCAACAGGGCAGAGTCGTGAATGATGAAGAGCCCAGTGTGTGAATTAAGGATGAGTACAGCAGGAGTTCGGAAGAGAGGAGATCAAGGTGAGTCGAGGGCACAGTAATCGCTGTTCCCAGCGCGCGTCTCTCGGATCAGTACAGATGGATCACTAGGAGCTGCTGCAGTGACCCAGATGGACGGTGTTATCTGTGTCACTGTTTTCTTCTCAGATAGGGCTTGGGCAGAGCCCTGCGAGCTTAATGAGGGCAGCAAAGAATAGGATCTGGAATCCCTTCACCTTTCCGAATCTCCATTCGGGAATCAAGATTGTAAATTGCAGCTGTATAACACTTTAAAGCCCTGTGATAAAAGATGCTGTTATTATTGTGTGCAAAATGTCTCCGAGAGCAAAAGAGTACTTCCCAGATAAGGAATTGTTGAATCTGGCAGAGCCTTAATGGTCAGTCTGGAGGTAGACCCTGCATTGTGCTGAATTCAGAGTTTTCAGAGAATGGCTTTAATGAAGACGCCCTTCTTTCCAGAGATTCATTAGGCTGCAGTTACAAAGACGCTGGAGTCATTTTTTACAGGATGAAGAGGCTGTTCAGGGAAAAGGAGTGCCGAGTGTGGTTTCGAGGCATTGCTAAAGCTGTCATTATATATGGACTCTCCAGCAAAAGTTTAGCACTGGATTAGCCGGTGGAAATCGAAATCTCCACTTCCTCCACATTGCTGTTAGACGTGCATCTTCCTTCATTTCGGCTCTTCAGGAAAGCAGCTTCTCACTTAAGAAGCCTTTTCTGTGTCTGTGATCAGTATTGGTTGTTACAGGGACCAAATCAGCCTGACAGTGGCCACATTCCACATCCTGGTTTGCAGACAACTCTGAACGCAGAGAGAACACTTACTCTATTCTTACAAATATTCCTTGTTATTTTTTTTTAAATTGAGCTAAAAATATTTCTTTCCTTCTCTCACCGGAAGGGAACAGTAAGAATCTCAGTTTAAAAGCCAGGAGAGAGAGAGAGAGAGAGAGAGAAAAGAAAAAAGGCACTGACCGCTAGCATGTGTAAATCTTTGCTTCAACTATTTTAAAATGAGAAAAAATAAGTAAGAGATATGGGAGCAGATCTCAATTTTTGAAAACTACTCTTATGATTATGGAAAGAGAAGATAATCATTTAGAAACAGAAACAGTGGATAAAGCATTTCCTTACCATAACCAATTATTTTTGCTTCTTATTTATTGGAATTACACAGCACTTTGAACACTGAGGGGGTGCTTAACAGAGGCTTCTAGAATGAATTGCCCACACCCTGGCAAATGATCTTGGAATATATTCAAAATAGCAGATAGTTGCATCTCGCAAAGGCATGAATACCTGCAGTAACACCAAGAAAGCCATATGTGGAGCAGAATATTTTTAGTACCTCCCTAAGGGAACCACACCTACTGCTAATTCTGAAAAAAGAAAAAAAAAAGAAAAAACCTTCACAGCCTAGAGTTGCAAAAACAAAGATTAATACTCCAGAAATATCCATAAAGCACTTCTGATGTATACTGCTGCATGCTTAAACATCGATCTCTTCCCTATTTGCTGGTTCCATTAGAGGAGAAATGGCGAAGTCAGTCACGTGATACTGCACGTATTGGAAAAACTCACAGTTTATTTCTGCAAGAATTTATGGAACACCTATTACCTTCTTTCTACTGTGAAGTATATATATGTCACCATAGGATATAGACTATTGAAGTAGGACCTTGAGGAAAGACAGAGGGAGGAACAAAAATGACATTAAAATTTTAGTCTTAAAAAAATGAAGGAGCAGAATTGGTATTTATTTTATGTTATCGTTATTTTCCAATTCCCTTACTCCCATCTGGCTCCATGACATGAGGATTATTGTAAGTAAAGAAAGCTCTCCATCTGTTAAAAATGTAGAATAAAGCACTTAATCTTGTGGGCAACCACACAGAGCACCAAGAAATTTCTCACAATTGAAATGATAAGAGCAGAATCCCATTTTCAGCTAAGTGTAACTGATGCAGATTTCTCAAAGATCTCGACTATATGCATAGACAGGTTTACAAATATTTCTAAGGGCCCAGTGGTCCTCTTTGTTCTCGAGTGAGAAGAAACGCACACGGTGACTGGTATGATACTCATACATTAGGAAGACAGTTTGCCGTGCCTTGTAAGGAAACTATGCATTAGATATCCAATACACGTGGCTTTCGTCTTTCGTCCCTTGCTCTCCCCCTCCGTGACTTCTTTTCACATGGTTACAGAAGGACTAGCTCCTTCTGCCATGTTCATGTGACATTAACTTAACACTTGTCCTATTGATCAGTGCAAGGGTAGACTTGTCAAAATCCTTTCCCTGGGAATTTGGGTGGCTGGACCTGTAACAGGTAAATCCAGGAGGCTTGTTTCTCCCGGGTGCACCAGAGAAGCGAGGAAGCTGGTCTAGACAGAGATGTAGAGTAGGGTAAAGAACTACAATAAGCACCAGAAGGAGAGAAAGAGCTGGAAAGAGAGAAGAGTGAGGGGGAGAGAGAGGGAAGGAAGTGCAGCAGACACAGACACAAGAAACAGGAGGCAGAAAACGAGTCCAGATCGGGCTTACCTCCCTCAGTCACGGTTTCTCCTGAGGTCTGCCTGCGTCCAGGCCTTCCATTCCATGGGAAACCCTTCCTCTCTAATGAAGCCCTCCTTATGTGTCTAAGTACCTCCAATGGTTTCTATGTGCAACTTTGTCAATGTGATACCTCCAAGCAATAATGTAGTTGCTGCTGGGCATTAGTCTCCCCCCTGCAACCTCTCACTTGATCTCTCTCACTTCATCCAGAAGACACTTTCTCGCTTCACCACCTCACACCAAAGGAGGGGTGATCCAAACAATCTTCTACCTAAGTGACCATTAAGAAGCTGCCTTGAAGGTCCATTCCTCAACTCTGACTTGGAGTGCTTAGATGTCACTGCCCATGCAGAAGGGAGAGTGGAGGCAGAAACTCATCTAACAACCGTTGGAAGGGAAAGGATGGTTTAGAGACACAAAGTGAAAACCTTCAGTCAGGAGGACCAAATGCAAAATGAAAGAACCAAGAGACTGACTACTTCTCTGCCTGCTCACTCATCACCTGCCATCGAACAGTCCTAGGCCCTAGTAAATCCTCTGATTAAAGAAGAGGAGATTTGGACCTTTGTAGGAGTTTGGGCTGGGTGGTGTTATCACAACTATGAGGCTGTAACTAGTACAGACCACAGTTCAAGTGTCATAGCTATTTCTCCATTAGTGTGAAATGGGAATGATTATCTCAATATTTCAGTTACTTAAAAGGAAAGTAGTTAAGGCTGAAAACTATTACCCAACTCATCACAACGTTCAGGTCTCAGTGGATGCCTGTCTTCTGTTTGAGGACATGCTTGTTTGCAGGTATGGAGTCAGTTTAGCTCAATGTTCAGAGGAAACATAATTAAAATAGGACTTTATCTGAAGGGAAAAAGTGCCATCCTTCCTTTGAACCTGTAGCTGAGAAAGCACAGATAACTCAGACATCACTGGGATAATTCAAGCCTGAACATACCCCTCTTCCATTTGGATTACCCTGGGTCTTGGGACTCTGTATTAACAAGAAGAATTAACAAGCATATGGATGTTTTAGCAAATCCTGTTGTCTTTGTGTCTCTAAGAAACAAATCTTTGATGAGACACATGGTTTGTGTGCATTCTCTGCTTTTGTCTGCCCTACTCATCTGGGAAGAAATGATGACCGAGGCCGGCCCCAGCCAGACAGCAAGCCAACTGACTTTTGTTATCAACCCTGCATCTGTAGCCACCTTTGAGATATATTTGCCCACTTAACTTCCAGCCTGCCCGACATCTTCAGTCTTTCTTCCCCACCTTCCCACTCAATTTCTTCCAAACTCCACAGCCCTGCATACTCTGATCATGTGCTCAATTCCCAGGCTACTAATACCCTGCCTACACTAGCCATGAAGGCTGTCATCTGTTTCAGGGGAAGTAGGAGGTCCCATCTGCTCAAACACATGACAGGGAACTCAGTGAGGGTTCGAGGAAGTGGGGCAAAGGGAAGCTGGAATTAAGCAGAGTGTGTGGAAGGAGTTGAGCCAGCAGCTCAGGAATTTGACACTTACTAATTGTCTCGACATGGTTCTAAGCAGTGGAGATACAGAGGAATACAAACCTCGTATTTTAGTGGAGTAACATAGAAAATTGTTTAATAAACAGTCAATAAGATAATCTAGGGATTGATAAGAACTATGATTTTTATTTTTTTATAAATTATTTTTTTAAGAACTATGATTTTTTAAAAGAGGGTGTGGTAAGAAGGGTTTGGGAAGGGTGTCCAGTTCAGACAAGGTGGTCAGGGAAGGTCTCTCTGAGAAAATGGCATTTGAGCTCAAGACCTGAATGATCAAAAGGATCCACTTATGCAGCGATTTGTGGGAAGAACATTACAGGTCAGGAAAACCACGAGAGCAGGAGCCCTGAGTCAAGACAAGCTTGCTTGTGTCTGAGGGAAAGTGGGGTTGAGGAACAATTAATGAGAGGAAGGATGGTTCTAGATGCCTTGAAGGGAGTCTAGGCAGCAAACAGTTCCTTTAGGGTCTTGAAGGCTGTGGAAGCCATTGGAGGATCTAAAGCCTGAAAATAATATCATCAGATATATGTTGTAAAAAGTTCGATTGGGTATAGAAGTGAGCTATTGGATGGCAAGAGTGGAACCAGTGGGACTCCAGTTGGATGGATGGCTTGGACTAGAATTGTTGAGTAATTTACTCAAGAGACGCTCAGCTAATAAGTCAAGATCAAGTGGGAAGTGGTTAACGGGAGTAGACGAGTTGAATGGAAACATAACATTTCCTCCTGACACTGTTGTTCTCCCTGACCTGGAATGTTGGCTGATATTCCGGCTCTGCCAAGAAACCAAGAGAGTGGATATTTGTCATTCTCTATGGCAGTCTGGCACCTTCAAACATACCTACATTGGGAAGTTCACTACTCTAAGAGTCAGTATGTCCCTATGGAAGGTATTAGAAACTAATTTTTCTGACTTTTCTGCAGTTATGGCATAAGCACGTGATTTAGGTGCTGCCAACCAGAGATTTATGTGTAGGCCATAGATTTGGAAGGGAGTATTGGGGGGAAGCAAGCCTCGGGAAAAATCCACTGTGGTGAAGGCAGACCCAGAGACATATGGCTTCCAGAGCCAGTAGAGCAGAAGGCTATGAAAGTGTGTATAGGGCCCCGTGTTGCTGATACCAGATATATATAGTGCTGAGTCTCTGTTGGGGCCATGCTCCTGTGTCAAGTTGACATTCTCTTTGGCCACAAAGCCTCTGAGCCTGGTTCTCCATCTTCCCCGAGATGCCAAAAACTACCTATTGTCCTCAATACATTCCTTTTCTGCTTAAATCAATTGGTTCTTTCTGTTGACTACTTAGGAACCATGACTGATACCTCCATTTTCTGGTAGAATGCAATTTTGTGATTGAAAAGTCAAAGGAGAGAGACTCCTCATCAAGGTTAAAGGCTATAGTTTCAAAAGACTGTCTCCCAACCCAGCTTTGCCTGCTTGTTCTGCAACATTTCCCCCTTCCCATTAGAAAATAAAACCTGAGAGCTGCTTAACATGCCTCATGTACTGATCCGAAGAAAAGGCAAAGTGGAACTTGTCAGTGGCCTACAGACGGAGCACATAGCCCTGCGCCTTACTAAAAGCAACTTCTCACCAAATGCATAGGGCAAGTGAAAACCAGTATCCTTAGTTTTGGGCTTTTTCACAGAAATCATTTTGCAAACAGCAGTATATTCCTTAGTATTTACCTTCTCACCGATGTTACAAGAGAATGTGCAGTTTCATCAGCAACATTTGTAGGCAATTTTCCCACTGCAGTTGGAAATCACACACACACACACACACACACACGTGCGCGCGAGTGGAAAAAAAATCCTACCAACTACCCCTTGGGAGGCATTCTAGTGAATAATAAACTTAAAATATGCCTTGAGCTCCCAATTCCCACAGTCCAGAATGGCTGCTCATATAAATTACAAGGAAATAATGGAGAAAAAATTGAGAAAGACTTCTAAGAAGATTTAAGAATATGCTTTTTAATATTAATTTCAATTATTCATTACTTCTAAATAGATTTCTCTCAGACAATCAAAAAACTATCATAAATCTGAATCTCGAATGCAGGTTATATCCTTTTAGTGGGTTGCTTTCCGCTCCGGGCTCTGACTTCGCTATGAGTATTAGTTAAGACCTCAGGACAGGATTTTCCTTAGGCCACAAAAGGAGAAAGGAAACACCTTCACCTTACCCATCACTGCTGACCCAGGTCTTCCTCTTGGTGCCATTTTTAAGAAGTAGTATACGAAGTAGTCAGATTGCCTTATGTGTCAAGTCCTTCAGGAACTGACATCCATTTATCGAAGAGAAATACTTATTTTCCATCCCTGACTTTATAACTAGATTGCCAACATAATTGAAGTCTCGCCATTTTGTCTTCACTTTCCTTCCTCCTCCACCTCACTGTGAGCAGAGCTGTGGGCACCAGCCTTACTGACATCTGGTGTGGAGCAAACCTGTGATACAGTCCCCTTGCGAGGATCAGGGCCAGGAGAGGGAAGGTGCTTTATATACTTGTGAATAGCTTAATGTGGGACCCTCTGTGAACATGTCTCCCAAGTGTACTTTCCCTCCATTTATGACACCCCTCCCAACAAATTAGTTTCTAAACTAATTCACTATTAATTAATTGCTATAGACTGAATGTGTGTATACGCTAAAATTCAGACGTTGAAACCTAACCCCCAATATGACAGTTTTAGGAATGGGGCCTTTGAGGTGTGATTAGGTCATGAGGGTGGTGCCTTCATGAATGGAATGAGTGTCCTTATAAAAAGAGGCTCCAGAGAATTCCCTTGCCCCTTCTGCCCTTGAGGACACAGCAAGAACACGGCCATCTTTGAACCAGGAAGTGGGATCTCGCCAGACACTGAATCCACTGTATCTTGATCTTTAACTTCTCTGCCTCCAGAACTGTGATAAACACTTTTCTGTGGTTTATAAGCCCCAGTCTATGGTATTTTTGTTGTAGCTGCTTGAATGGACTAAGACAAATGTACAGTCAAGTGCTTTGAAAGTTGGCTTCATGGATTAGCCAAGGCTTTATAAAGGCAGTGACTTTGAGCTAAACTTCCAAAGGAAGGGCAAGGCTCTTCTTTGATGAGCAAAGGTGAAGCAGAAAGATGAGTGGACTGTTGTGGACCTTTACAGATGTCTGGAGTTTTTAGGGCAACATGTGGGCAAGGCATAGAACACTGATCCCTGAAGCTTAGTGTTTGCTGTGGTCTCCCTCCTACTTGGCTGAGAATAAGCATTCCATAACTACTTGAATGAATCATGCTTTGTGTAGGGGTTTGAAATGTATTGTGAGGGCAAGGAAGGAGTCATTGAAAGTCATGAAAAACATTTTGACATTTTGGAAGCTTTATTTAACATGAGCAGTATTCAAACTGTTGTTTCTTTTTCCCCTTCACAAACTTCACCGTCACCACCTCTCTTAATCTACCTTTTTGAAAACCGCTGTTACTTCCGAATTTATAATCTGCATTTCAGTGATGTTTAGCACTGCACCTGTTATTCCCTTACAACTGGGTGCTGTCATTTCCTTTTGTTGCTATGCTGAGATTCCAGAATATTCTTTGTCAAAAGATTGTAAACTCCTTGAAGATGAATTCAGGAGAAACTCTTGAAGATACCTCTACACAGTAAAGGCACTCTAATGTTTTTGACAAATGTCTGGGCTCGCTTATGGTGGCAACCCTGAGCCAGACACTTTTAGCTCAGAAAGATAGGACAGCAGGAGGTAGAACATAATTTCTCTTTCTGCTCCGGTCAATCAGACAAGACACACAAAGATAAGAACACTCCATGTGGCTTGGAGTGCTGATGAGATGGTATAACCCAGAATGCTATAAATTTTAGTTGAAGTTTTGATGGTTTTGATGGCAGATAAACTGTATAAATACAACTTAGACTTGGGCCCGTTTTCTCCTCTAATCTTCATTTCCAATTCTGCAAGCAGATCTTCTTTCCATACAAACGGCAGCTCTGTACGAAACCAATCAGCAGCGATGTGAATTGAGTTACATGCTACAGTGATTTATTTTATTAACATTTCGTTTAGGTACCAAATGCTGCAACCATTTCTCAGGTTACTTTGGCTAGAATTTTCTGTCTCAAATTATATTGTTGCAATAACTTTGAAATACAAATCTTATTGTGCAATCTGTAGCTATAGTCATTGATTTTACCTTGTCATGTGAAATAAGATAGGAACCTAATTAAAATATGATGGGGTAAAAATAAAATTTATATGGAAATTAATTTCCTAAGCACTGTCACATATAGTCTTTTGCAATTACTCTGGATGATGATATCAATTTCACAGTTGAAGAGAGAGGTTAAGTGATTTACTCAAGGTAATCCAGTTTATTCTTATTTGTGGCAGAATCAGGACTCAAACCCAGGGCCATGTAGCCTATATTTCCATGTTTGTCGATCTGTGGTTCATTTCATCAATGGGAAATTATGTTTTTAGGCACCATGATAGGCTAATTTACAGAACAAGTAGATTTGTGAAAGATAATCCCAAGTATTAGAAAAGGAAAGTCATACAAGATAAAATATAAAATAAAGAGTGATGAAAGAAGGACAAAAGGAAGACAACTTGTAAAACAGGTGCCTTTTAAATAGCAGGAGATCATCTAGTCTTTCCTGCTTCACTGCTGTGTGACGCAGTGGGAAGGGCGCCCTCCCTCAAGCCATTCCCATTCTGCATGTATCAACTCAACTGATTTTGCTGATGTTTTCCCTCCACAGGCCAATATGTTAAAAACTGTGTTATTTGCTTTTACTTTGTTACTTTTTAGAGATGAGAGATGGTGATGTGAAAATAAAATTCATTGAAATGGTTGTAGAACCATCCTTCTAAGCATACAGCCCCCAGAACAACTCTCAGAGACCCCCCAGGGAAACCGTTAGCATGACTTCTGGGAGAGTATTCCAAGTAGTGTGTTTAGACTCATGCCTCTCCAACGCCCTTACAGCCCTGATTTTATACCTGTATGAAGGCAAACACAGTCATTTTTATAGATACACCAAAAAAAGAAAGGTACTTTTTTTTTTCCTGAGTAAAAGTAGAAAAATGAAGTTAAATACTAGGGACTTGATAAGAAGAATACTGCTTGCATTTGGATGTTAGATATCAGGCAACCTGGATACCAGTCCCTACTCTGCCTAGTTCCAACTAACTAGTTTACCTCTAACTAAGTAGCTCAACTTAACTTTTCTAACTCTGCTTTCTACATGGGGCAACATTTTTGTTTTTTGTTTTTTGTTTTTAAAATCATAGTAGAGCAGGCTTTGAAAGGGTGGTCAGGGAGCACTGAATTGCTCCCCTCCTTGCCCCATGAAACCTCAACATTAAGCCCTAGGAGAAACATGGATTAACTGATACGAAGGGTTAGGAAAAATCCACACTGGGAGCATGGATCAGAAAGGACCTCTTCGCTTACAGGATCCCCTTTAATATTTCTTGCAGGGCTGGTTTAGTGATCAAAAATTCTTTTAGTTTCTGTTTGTCCTGGAAGTTCTTTATCTGTTATATCCACCTGATGAACTATTGAACTCTACATATGAAACTAATGATGTATTATATGTTGGCTAATTGAATTTAAATAAAAAAACCCCCCCAAATCTCCCCCCAAAACAAAACAAAACAAAAAGTAAAAAAGAAAGGACCTCCAACCTCTTGAATAAGAATTTTCAGAGCTTCCATCTCCTCCTTTATAAAGTGAAGACAGGACTAGATGGCCCTTAACAGTGATTCTAGTTCTAACAAATGTTAGACTTTATGACATTATCATTACAGTGGATTTGTGAGCAATGGCAATCTTCTAGAAACCCTTGAAAGTTGTGATCCAGCATGAGAGGTTTTGCAAACACATGCAGGGAGATAAAAATGCTTCTATATGCATATACATACACACAAATGGGTCTTTTTCATGTATTTAAATGATAAAAATTCAGATGTCAGTCTTCAAGCACTGCCATTTATTGCTTAGAAACTTCAGCATTCCATGACTTGGAGATGATTAGCAAAACTGAGTTCATGTCAGCAGAGTTATTTTTTAAAGCACTTCCTTTAATTGAGTATCTATTTACATCTTCAGTATTGTGCATCTATGATATATAGGTACACAGCACCATTATAATATACTTCTTCTCAAAACAATTGAAGAAGGAATTGCCCATGACAAGAGAACATGTTCATTACAGTTTTCCCCTGTTTATCAGAGAGAGAAGACATCCATTTTTGGTGGTGAGCATACCTCCCTTTCCCCCTGCCAGAGTACAATGACAAGAAAATGATTAATGAGGGCACTCCACATTACTGTCAGTGGCAATCCAGTCCAGGCATGGGGGAAGCCTGAATAATTGAAGGGAAGAGGTAACGGTGGTAACGTTAGTTATAACAGGTCAGAGAAGCTTTATTCCTGGGCTTTCTGCCCAGTTTAAAGGATCGTTTACACATTTGAGAGTGGTTTGCTTTGCTAATTGGTAAACAACCCTTATGGCTCAGAATCATAGCACAAGACTCCTGGTGATGTTAGAAAGGGAGGCTGGGCAGCACTCACTGCACATCCTCCTCATTACTGAAACCTTTCCTAATAACAGTTTCAACAAAGTTTTCACCTAATGGGTGACAAATGACCACATTCCAGATGGGCACCTTATCTCATTTATCACTGGCTCTGGAGTACAGTACCACTAGAATCAGAATCAAAACTATTGAAAATGTCTGTATTTTGCATATTTGGGATTTCTTCACATCTTTTTTATTGCCTTCTTCATAACAGAAAAGAATATATTGTATGGCTGGGGGAATTGGAGCAGTGGTGAAGAGAAATGTGAGAAAAAAGCACCTCACTGTCAAAAGCACTTTAACAGAACCTATTTGTGCAATTGTATGAAGCCAAAACCAAATTGAACTGCAGACTCAGAGCAGTGGGGGCAGATTCATCCATGCAAAGGAAGCATGAGAGGAAGAGACGTCGCTGTAATGACCGACAGCGGGAGGTGGATATCGGGCAGCCCGCGAATGTGGGACCTGCTTTACAACAGCATGCGCACCTGCCTCCACATTTTGGGTCTTGTTAGCTACTTGGGCATGTGGATAATGACCCTGTCTTCAACTGTAACTTTAAATATGAAAGAGATGGCTTATCCCCATTCATACACACACACCCACACACAAACACTAAGAATCTAAGGAGCTGTCCTGGGGATATAGAAGTTGTTGATGTGGGGTTAAAACGAGATGAAACCAGTGATGACATTTAAAGCAAAACGAAAGCAACCTTGGACCAAACAGTAAGTTACTGGCTGAACATAAGGGGAATATGATACCATAAAGGTCAGCAAAATTATGGATGCTTTTTTTGAAATGGGTCTTTAAATAGTAGCCCTCAGTCTGACATTACCTTTTAAGGAGGAATTATTAAGGGAATTTTGTTATTTTTGTAACCTAGAAATTTACATTCAGTGAAAATGATTTAGGGAAAAATTATCCTATTTATCATAAATAAAAAGAAAAACTATACAAAACTTAAAAAAATAGAAACTATGAAAGAGGTCAAGAATTCTGGAATGTTTCATAAAAATCAGATTCCAACGTAAAGTTGAATTGCACTAAATATAAAAAAAAGAAATACACTCAGTGAGAGGACAGATTTTAAAAAGTTGTTTTAAAGTCGAAAATAAAGAGTCTGGCATTTCCTTTCAAAACCCAGGACTCAATTTAAGATGTAAGCATCAATTAATGTATTTGAGAAGCAAATATACCTTAGGTTTATTTCTAATTTTTTTGTTATAGTATTTTAAAAAAGCAGCACAAAAGGAGCAACTTTTAAAATATTGCAAATACTGGGTGGCTTGGAAAGAGTTTGCTTTTATTTTTATTCCAATGTCAAGTGATGTTAAAGTCCTGATTCAGCTTAAATAGAGAGAGGTTGTTATTTATAAATATAAGGTATAAATGAGGGGCAATTAATTTAACCTATAACCTTCCCATTTTTGTCTGTTACTAATATGCTGCAAGTTAAACATTTATAGATTTCTCATCTCGCTTGTTGCAGACCTAGCTGAAAACCATATCTAATACATCTAAAAAGATGTGGCTTGTCACTATGACCAAATCACTATGACTGGTATATCCCCAAACAGAGGGAAGCTCTCTATGCAGACATAAGTCACAAATGTCCTTCTAGAGCAAGACTTTGGAAACATTTTTTTTTTTTCTGGAAATATGTTTTACCTTTCCCTTCTGAGGACAATATACCTGCAGCCTGCCCACAAAAATACCAAAGCACACAAAGCCCCTTTTTTTCAGGGCAAATAATCTTTAAAATGGAAACTGGTAATTAATGTATAAGCTGTATAATTTGCTCTGTGAAACTGGATTCATTCAACTCTAACTGGATTTCGAGCTCAACGATTTCTCTCAAATCCAGAATTTTCATTCTTTTTGTGATAAGTGTCAGACATAAATCTCCATTTTGGTCAAAATTGTTCTGTCTATTGCCACCAGAACTCTACTTGGAATTCTCATATATCCTGAATTCTACTCAACACCTCCTTAGCAAGTTTCTTTTCCTTAGGTCTTATGAGCTAAAAATATATGCCTCTGTGTTTAATGCAGTGGTAACTAGAGAAGATTCTGAAGGTCATATGCCTATATCCAAATCTGTCTCTGTCACTTACAGATAGGAGACTTTGGGAAATTTCTCCATATTGGAGATTCCTCATTGCTAGTGGAAATGTGAACTAGTACAACCACTTTGAAAAAGCAATTTGGTGTTATCTTGTAAAGTTGAATATTTGCATTCTCTGCAACCCAGTGATAGCTTACTGATGTATACTAAGGGACATGCACAAGAATGTTCATATAGTTCACTCATGTCCCACAAATGTGCCTTGAGATTTAAGATGGGCACATAGTGTATTTTTTACCACCTCCTCCCCCATCCCTCAGTGTCTATGGCAGACATCACTAATCCATCCTAGATGTCTTTCCGGCTGAGTCTGGTCTTAGCCTCACAATTCTTTTCAATCCAGCCCCGCAGGTGACACTACCATTCGGTTGGAATCTTGAGAAGACTCGTCTGCCTTCCTGGCCTTAGGATAACTAGGGGCATTGGGACTGAGTGTACTTGGCAGTTTATTCAAAATGGTTTGGTTTGGAATGTTGGTAATAATAAACAGATTTCCAAATGCTTATTTCCTCTTTCTTGTATATCATCTCATCCTGAAAGACAGGCTAATTTCATTAACACTTGCTTGTTGTATTTTCCCTTACATTTTAAAGAACTGAGTTATATCACGGTTTTAGGGTGAAAAATTAGCTTCTCATCTCTTCAATGTTTTTAACTTCTTGTCCAAATCTCAGACTTATTTTGCCTTTATAATTCATATTGATCCATTACATAATGCAGCTAATTTTCAGCTGTCATTAAATTGTTTATGACATTTTCTTTTTGGGTTATTGACACTAACTTTCTGCAAATTGCTTAGACCTCTTCTGGATATAGCACTCAATGGAAAACAAAAATCTAATAGGATAAAGGGATAGGTTATATTAACATTCCTTAGATCTACACATGGGTTCCCAAGATAGGCATAGAAATTGCCAAATCTATAATTTCATTCTTCCCAAATGTTGATATATCATCCTGAGCCACGATATATATTACAATTCTTTCCAGCAAATACATTTAGCAGGAGAAACCCTGAGTCACTGTGCAATAATTTAAAATTACGAGGACAAGGGAACAAGAAAAAAATATGGCTTTACATATAATATAATAATTTTCAGTGTTTCCTATGGCTCATGGTCTAGGTTTTTTATTTTTTGGAATTGAGACCCTGATTAATAAGGGATTACTATAGAAACAGTGTAAGTGGCTGAGTGTCAACTTAGTTAAAAGATCCTTCCTGAAGAAGGAAAGAAAATCCTCACACCTTTAGAATAACTTTGTCACTGAGGCGAAGTTCCTCAACAAACTTTTCTTTCAATTAAGGGAACAAAGTTTAATGCTTGGGAGATGACTTGGATTAAATTGATGCCCTTGGAAGCAAAGTTCATATAGAATTTCATCCCCAGAATAACTCATGGGCAGTGTTTGTTTCCAGTGAGGTCCAGATCTAAGACTTTACTGGATGAACAAAGGTGGCAGGCAAAGAAGCCAGTTAGAAACCCCTTCTCTTTGAGATGCCTGTCTTGTTTTTAGGAACCTGTTCCATACTCCCCAAAGATGCTTCTTTTTAAAGTTAGTGAGAGTATTTGACAGTGAGGTTCACAAGCTCCGAAGGAGGTCTAAAAACTGGGGGAAGAAGAAAGTCCACTTCACACCTGAGTGACATTGCATAAGACTCCTAGAAATGCAAGCTCAAGGTCTCTGGAAATGGAGCTTCCTTCACCCGTTTTGAGATACAACAATATTTGAAATGCTTGTAAAGATGATGAGTTTTTCTCATCCTTTATATCCATGTGGTAGATCTGATAACACTGAATTTTAGTAATACTCTGAGTGTATAAAATGATTTTTCACTGGTAAGAAACTAGAAGAGGAAGTACCAATAACTGAATTTTATAAATACTGAAATAAAGGCAGGTCAATTGTAATCAATATTCTGAAGTTAACACAGTAGACTCAAGGCCTACCTAACCAGGATACCTAATATCATATCTTGTCAGTTTTCTTTCTTTCTTTCTTTCTTTCTTTCTTTCTTTCTTTCTTTCTTTCTTTCTTTCTTTCTTTCTTTCTTTCTTTCTTTCTTTTTCTTTCTTTCTTTCTTTCTTCTTCTTTCTTTCATTATGTTCAGTTAGCCACTATATAGTACATCATTAGTTTTTGATGTAGTGTTCAATGATTCATTAGTTGCATATAAAACCCAGTGCTCATCACAACACATGGCCTCCTTAATACCCATCACTCGGCCACCCCATCTCCTCACCCTGCTCCCCTCTGAAACCCTCAGATTGTTTCCTGGAGTCCACAGTCTCTCATGGTTCATCTCCCTCTCTGATTTCTCCCCCTTCAGTTTTCCTTCCCTTCCCCCATGGTCCTCCATGCTGTTCCTTATGTTCCACAGATGAGTGAAACCATATGAGTGAAACCATAAGTCTCTGCTTGACTTATTTCACCTAGCATAATCTCTTCTAGTTCCATCCATGTCTTTGCAGATGGTGGGTATTCATCTTTTCTGATGGCTCAGTAATATTCCATTGTATGTATGTACCACATCTTCTTTATCCATTCATCTGTTGAAGGGCATCTTGGCTCCTTCTACAGTTTGGCTATTGTGGACATTGCTGCTATGAGCATCAGGGTGCACGTACCCCTTCGGATCCATACATTTGTATCTTTGGGGTAAATACCCAGTAGTGCAATTGCTGGATCATATGGTAGCTCTATTTTTAACATCTTGAGGAACCTCCATACTGCTTTCCAGAGTGGCTGTACCACCTTGCCTTCCCACCAACAGTGTAAGAGGGTTCTCTTTTTTCTGCATCCTCACCAACACTTGTTGTTTCCTGTCTTGTTCATTTTTGCCATTCTAACTGGTGTAAGGTGGTATCTCATTGTGGTTTTGATTTGTATTTCCCTGACGGCTAGTGATGTTGAACGTTTTCTCATGTGTCTGTTAGCCATTTGTATGTCTTCTTTGGAGAAGTGTCTGTTCATCTCTTCTGCCTATTTTTTGACTGGATTATTTGATTTTTGGGTGTTGAGTTTGAGAAGTTCTTTATAGATCTTGGATACCAGCCCTTTATCTGTAGTGTCATTTGCAAATATCTTCTCCCATTCTGTGGGTGGCCTCTTAGTTTCGTTGACTGTTTCCTTTGCTGTGCAAAAGCTTTTTATCTTGCTGAAGTCCCAAAAGTTCATTTTTGCCTCTGTCAATTTTCAACCATGCTGTTTCCCTCCCACCCTCTCTCCCTCCTTCCTTTTCTCTTTACTCCCTCCTCCCCCCAAATAAGAGGCAGTTTTGCATAATGGCTAAGTGCATTGACCTAGAGATTAGAATGCCTGGTTCTTCTACTCTGTAGCAGTGTGACTAAAGACAGAATCTTTGATACCCCTTGCTACAGGTTCCTCATCTATAAGATGGGGTTAATAATAGCACCTACTTCAAATGGTTGTTGTGAAGATGAAATAGGTAATTAGAAGTAAAATGCCTGGTGCAGAGTCAGGTTTTCAATTTATGCTGGATAGTAGAATCTATCCCCACAGCTTTCTCTGGGAAGAATTGCCTTCTCTCCTTCTGACTTTTTTTTTCTTTTTATCCACAGTTACCAGCACCTCTTCCACCTGTTTGGCTCCTTATCTCAGTCTTAGTTAATACCCCTCTTTCCGGAACTCCTCTGTGTAATTTCATTATAATTCCTGGTCTGTAATTGTTTACTGGCCTGCTGATGAACAGGGAACGTTGGACGGGGCAGTTAAAGCATGGCATGTGCTTAATAATAAGATTGTCTGAATCTGGGAAGAGGAGGTGTCAGAAGGGACAAGAATGGAGCCAAGAATGCTGTTAAGGAGGCAATTGCCGCCTCCAGAGGAAGGCCAGCACTGCGAGAAGAGCAGTGGGGATGGAACAGAGGCAGGAGGAGTGGAACTAAACCAGGAGGCAGAATCTACAGAATCTGATTGTCAAGGATGTGAGGGGGGAGGAGTCAAGGATAATACCTGGGTTTCTGACATACACAATTGGGTTTGGAGATACAGATCTGGAGGTCAAAGCTTTACTGGGAGTCACTGAAGTAATGGGCATAAATAAAATTGCCAGGGAGCAGTAATGTATGTGAAAAGGAGAGGGCCAGCGCACATGTCTGGGAAGTGCCAACATTTAAGGGTTGCGCAGAACAAGAAGAGAATAAAGAAACTCAGGGTAAAAGCCTAAGGCAGAGAATGTGAGCCAAGACAGAGTGATAAGACCTGAGAGAGACTGGTGCCACTGAACTCTGCATTGTACTGGACCAATGAGTGACATTTTAAAATTTACAAAAATTTGAGGAGACAAGAAATAAATATTTGTTAAACCTCTACAGATGCCCTAAATTTCTAAGCTTAAAAGTGGCACAAAGGTCGATAACAATGAATCATGGAACACTATATCAGAAACTAATCATGGAACATGGAATCATGGAACACTGTATCAAAAACTAATGATGTACCGTATGGTGACTATCATAACATATAATAAAATAAAATTAAATTAAAAAAAAAGAAGTGGCAAAAAGGAAGAAAAAGACAAAGAAAAAAGAAAAGAAAAACATTCACATGGGAATAAACAGATTTATATAAACACAGAGCTAAACTTTTTGATTGTTAGCAATCAAAACAGAAAGGCAAGCATCAAACTGAAAAACATGTTTGCAAATATTGGTGGTCAGGAAAATACCATCTTTAGAAAAAGACCTGGTATAAATTAGTGAAATAGCACTAAGAATGCAATAGCTCAGTGGGTAAAGGCCTTGATGGGAGAATTCATAAAATGTTCTCACCACAAAAAAACAATAATTATAGGATATGGTGGAGGTGTTAGCTAATGCTAAGGTGGTAATCATCTTGCAATATATAAGTACATCAAATCAATGCACCGTACACCTTAAACAATGTCATATGTCAATTACATCTCAATAAAGAAGGGAGCAAATACAACTAATTAGCATATTGGGAAATGTTTATTTTCACTAATAGCAAAGAAGTGTATTTTAGAATGAAGAGATGCTGTTTTCCTCTCATTAGCAAAAAAAAAAAAAGTTTAAATAATAATATAACAATTCTAACAGGTATTTGGTGAAACCATTCCTAATGATTGTCGGTGACACTATATTGGTTTCGACCTTGGGGAAAAATATTTGTTGGAATGAATCTGGAACTACAAATTGTGCTTGTAGGAAGTTTTGCTAGTGTCTCCTAAAAAATCCAAATGGTAGAATATATGAACAAAGTATTTTGTTAAATCACAGACTCATAAGTAATTATGAAAAAAATTAGAATTTACCAGTAAGGCTGTTGTTAAATAATATATAATGTGACCTATGATGAAATCGTTGTACATGAGGGTTATAAAGATCATGTAACAACCCCTTAAAATGATTAAGATATAATGTTTGTGAATTAAAAATCAGGTCTATATTTATACGTACGCTGAATATTAAAACCTAGAAAGAGCTTACAGTAAATGTTGTGTTAGCATGGCGGGGTTGAGCATGGTATTTCTTCTATTTGCCACCAATCTTGCTTTCTCGTTAGGTTGCTTATAGAACTAAAACGAATAGAATCACTGAATAGTTATTAGGGCTTCATTTATTTTTCCCTTTTCAGGTGAAATGAAACCAAATCATTCAGTCTTTGATGGGTTATGCTTTTTTATCATGAAAACGGTCTTAATGAAAATTATCTCGAAGTCAAGCAAAATAATTCTGATGCTAATACTTGTTATCAAATGATAGATTTACTAACAGCTCTTTAAAAAAGTGACCCATTGATGATAATGACTAATGGTGATGTTAATGATCGTTATGATTATAATGATGATGATACAGCAAACTTAGTTGAAAGTTTAAAATTGTCAAAGTTCTTCTTTTGTGTTATCTCATTTGATCCTTAATATAATTCGGAGAGCAGAAGGACTGCTATTATAAAGTGAGGGGTTATTATTTATTGACTGTGTGGCTATAGGTTCTGGAGGTATGACTATCTGTATCCAAAAATGAAGATAATAGTATGTCCACCCGCATTTTGTATATTCAAGGTGAAGTACCAGGCATTGAGGTTACAGGCAGTTTCTCCAAACGGAGGTATGACCCTAAAGGGGACATTGATCCAACACACTGAATATAAAATGTGTTATTATAGTCTCACAAATGAATATGTGTCATTCATCTGGAGCTTTATGGGCCAGAATTCCTGGCTCACCTGGATGTTCTCAGGGCTCCCCTTAGGAGTTCCACGAACGGGATCAGGACAACCCATTATTGCTGAAACATCAACCAAAAGCCCTGGAAGATCCATTCTCAATGTTATGTCTGCCTACCTCTCTGCATTTACCTTAAACCTTCAGCACTGGGTATCACTTGACTATACTAACATAATATGATATCTAGTGTCACACACAATGTATTTTATTTTTGATCTTTTGGATTTATGGAACATTATTTCATAGCCCTCTTTGAAGTGGTCTCTATGGCTCCTGGGTGTTCTGCCTTCTGCACTTATGTGAGAACTAATGGTCTAGGCCAGCATATTCATCATGATATTCATGAATCTATTCACGTACAATATATTTTAGTAAAGATTAAATTTTTACAAGTGTGAGGATTAGTCCCAATTTCTTTCAAATATCTAATCCTAGACAAAGATATGGGAATACTTCTTGCTTGAAATATATGTGTCAGGGCTTTTTGATGATTAAGAAAATCAACATAAACTGGTGCATCTTGGAGATTATAAAGCACTATGTATGTGTAAGACATTATTATACTTTTTGCCGATGTGTTCTATTATCTTGTTTTTAGCTTCTGTATCTATGTGCTTCATCTCCTTCACCGAACCCTAAATCCATCAAAGGTAGGGATTATAACTGCCACCCATAGGGGAACCCTCAGAGTGCCAAGCAGTTTTATGCACAACCATAAGCACCTGAAGAGCTAAGACTTGGTTTCATATCTTGGCTTTACTACCTTTTTGACTGTGTGACCAAAGGGAAGTTATTCAAGTTACCTTACCTCTCTGAATCTTAGTTTCCTTATCAGCAAAGTGGATTTATAATGATACCAAACTCAGGATTTCTGCAAAGATTAAATGTGGTAAGATACCTATCAGATGAGAGTCACTTAGTAAATGTTAGATTTTCTTCTCCTCCTTACCTTTTGGAAACTTGCTGGAAAAAACCCCAAACACCTAACAACGTCGATCTATTTTGGATCTACATGTTCCTGAATATGCTGCACTGTATATTCCCTCTTTTCAAATTACAATAACTTCTCAGCAGATGGTGCACAACTGAATTGCTATTACTTTGAGACTGTATTTAATGAATCACAGTAGACTTTACCCTTTGGTTTCACAGAAATTAAAGGACTTTTTTTTTATCTTCCGGGTCTAAAGCCACGAAATTGTGTCCCTGGCGATTAATTAATATGTGGTCATTAGCAAACCTGTACCCCAACTTGAGGTCTCGTTTGTAGGTGTAACAGGTGAGAGCTCCTGAGCTCATTATAAATTCTGTGAGTCATTTGGTTAATTCCTTCATTGATAATGCTAAATTATCCTGCATAACGAGGCATCTGTTTAGAATAAGAATAAGATTCTGACAGGGTCTGGACAATTGACCAGCTCTCGATGTCTAGACAGAGGCTGTTAGGGAGCATTAACAGACACTGAGCCAAAAACTTCCCTGAAATCTAATTTGTCAAACGCTATCTTTACATAATATCCTGCACCACTTAGTTTTCCTTTATTAGGTGACGTCTTTCCATGGGGGGTCTTTGACCCCATCTTTTTCTCCTCTAAAATGCTTCAAATTTGACTTGCTGATTTCAGACTCTTTATGTCTAATTCTTGAGTTGGCATAATGTTGACCAAAAAACCTACTCCTTTCTAATTTTTCCTTCACCTAAGTTTGAAGTGCCTAATATTCAAGGTACACCAGCATTGATGACTGTTTCCATTCTCTTAGAATATCAGGATGCTGGTGTTGGTTAGTGTGTGGGTGCAGGAAGAATCCTGTTCATGACATTTTGAGACTGAAGACCCATAGTTGATGACCTGAGTTTGACTTCACAAAAGACTTAATAAAACTTCTTTTAAAAAAAATTTATTTACCTATTTTGAGAGAGAGAGAGAGAAGGAGCAGGGGGAGGGGTAAAGGGAGAGGGAGAGAGAATCTCCAGCAGACTCCCCACTGAGCATGGAGCCCTACATGGGGCTCCATCTCATGACCATTAGATCATGACCTGAGCCCAACCAAGAGTTGGGTGCTCTACTGACTACACACCCCAGGTACCCCAATGAAACTTTTCAATTATTTTCTGTGCCTCAGCCAGTTTTTCTCAAATGTTATTAGAACATAAAGTCCACTAGAACATAGGTTTCCCAGGGGCAGAAATTTGCCTCTGTTTTTTTGTTTTCCTGTGCAGAACAGGACTTACCACATGTTAGGCATGTGATGAATAATTGTTAAAGGAACAGGGTCTAAAAATAAGAGAGAGGTGAGGCTTCTTTAACAGGCTTTTTATTCCATTCCCATTTATTCTTGTCCCACTGCACTTTTCCTTACCTTGAAATAGAATTGTAAAAAGTGTATAAAGAGGAGGACAGGGTATATGGCTTAAAACTTGGAGTCCCCTCTGCAGATGGTATTGCAACTTGAAATGGCTCACGGAGGTTTACAGGTAGGAATACTAAGCATGGAATACTAAGAGGAAGTCTGCAGAGCTGCTTAATTTTGAGGTAGCCTTCAGGATGTTCTTAACCCCCTAAGCTGAATGCAGCCTAATCTATGAACTGATTATGAACTCCCAGCCGTGGTGGGCCTTCCCTAATAATATCTTTCACAAATATCCATCCCACATTCGTAAGCATGTGCCTCAGGCCTTTGAGCCGAAATGGGAATTACCTCAGAGTATCGCATACAGAGAAGATGAGGCTTCCAGCAGACTGAAGAATTTCTTCCAAAAGACTCTCTGCCGAATGGGGTAACTTCAGGAAGAAACACCTGTGAGACATAGTTTCCTCATCTATGTAAAGAGAGCAATAAAAATTCTGCTCAATGAATGTTGGTTGAATGAATGAAATATTTATTTTATGAATAAGAAAGAACATTAATGTATTAGTGACTCATCGTATATGTTTCTGCTCTGGGAAGTAGATTGCAGGGTGTAGTGAGGGCTCATTAGTCTGAGACAGAAGATGTGGGCTCAGTCTTGGCGATGTTACTCATTCTGTGAGCATGGTGGGCACTTTTGGCTTCCACCCAAGCATCTATTACTCAGAGCCTTAATTCCTCTTTGGGAGATTCAAAGTTCTCTTGTTCTCAGACATGTGATTTGGGTTGATTAGCCAGCATCAAGGATATTTGCATGGGGTGCTGGGAAGGCTGAATGGATTAATATATGCCAAGTACTTAGAGCCATGCCTGCCTGGTCCTTAATAAATTTTGTTGTTGCTACATAGACCGATATTTTCTTCATTTATGAGTAATTTTTGTAAGATTTTGCAACAGTACAAATCGTTGGAATAAATGACATTCTGCTATTTTATATTGACCTTCACAGCCTCCCTTCTTATTTATGAACTCATTCAACCAACTAGCCAATCAGTTTTTATGATGCAGCTGGTACATGTACTACATTATTATAGTAGCATATAAAAACAAAGAGAATATGGTTTATGTTTTCATGGAGCTCACAAGACACTTGTCTTATTCAGAATTTTCACTCACCCAAAGGATCTGAAGCCAAGACTATCTATCATACTTGTTGCAAATGAATAAAATGTGTATAGTTGCAGTGGGCAGTAGGCTTATTTTTACCCATCCATGATTTAACTGGATGAAACAAGAAGATTTGATAAGTCGTATATTATGTAGGGTTTTACCCCTATATTCCATTGTCTAGTATACAGGGAGGAAAAGAGGAAGGAGAAGTGAGGTTCAATATATGGATCCAGCACTTTTAAGTTGAGGCATATAAGGACCGCCAAATCTGTTTTCAGTAACATTGCATGCTCTCGCAAAAGCCTTCCTTAGCCCCTGTGGAAAAATCTGTAATTTTTTATTCTGTTTTATGGAATCACACATAAAAAAATAGCACATTTGGCTTTCCTATTCAAAGTAGCATATTGGAGACAGCAGACTTTTTGAAATCAATATATCTTAGAAGTGAAGGTTGAGTATATTCTTTTGCTTTAATTATCTCCCCTTTCCCTCATTGCTCTGGGGGAAGTTCATTGGGAAAAAAAATCTAGTGATAACAGGCATATATAATTGCCCCATGATATTGCTGCAATACTTTAAAAAATGTATTAGATAAGGGTTGATAAAACATATAAAGCTTGGAGAATCTTCAAGTTCTGTGATTCTGGGAATAAATACTATGGATATTTGTTCTATTTGATTGGAAGGATCTCTCTCCCAACACCCCTGCCCCTTTTTTTGGCAAGCTCCTGTTCAGTCCTTCAATATCCTGTTCAAATACCATGCTGTCCAATCTCCATCCTCTCTGCATTCCCTACTCTGAGTATTTCCTCCTCAGAGCTATAACTGTATTTTATAAGTATCGCTGTTATTGTCTTGTCCCATTATACTTAGATACTTCATCAGTCTAGATTTGTTTCTGGGTCATGAATTTCTGGAAGGTGAAGCTGATGCCTCACTTATCATAATTGTAGATATTATACACGGTAAGTTGCCCATTCCAGAGTAGCAGCTCAGTAAATATCTGTGGGATGAATGAATAAGTATCTCCAGTTCCATGACCTGATCAGGCTTTGGGCTTACATGGAAGTTAGATGGTGTGTCTTTGGAGGCTCGGGTTGTTAAAGAGTCAGATGATGAAGACTGAATTACTGGTTTGGTGGATGGGCTCAATCCTGCTAATCCCTTTGGGGACATCTGTGATTCTATGACACCAACCCTGAGTCTAAGGCAATGGATACATAGTAAGCCATACAAAAGTGGAAGAATTCTGTATATTTTGCTATAACAAAACATTTATTATTACATAAAGTGTCCTCCTTAACTCTGAAAAACAAACTGAGGGTTCTAGAGGGTAGGGGGGTGGGGGGATGGGTTAGCCTGGTGATGGGTATTGAGGAGGGCACGTTTTGCATGGTGCACTGGGTGTTATGAACAAACAATGAATCATGGAACACTGCATCAAAAACTAATGATGTAATATATGGTGATTAACATAACAATAAAAAAATTAAAAAAAAAAAGTGTCCTCCTTAATACTGTACTTGAAATTTGATTTGATGAGCTGTTAGCTCTTTGAAAACAATTTGCCTGTGTGCACACCCATGTTCATTGCAGCATTACTCACAATAGCCAAGATATGGAAACAACCTAAATGTCTTTCATTATATAATAGTATATTTTGGGGGCACCTGGGTGGCTCAGTCGTTAAGCGTCTGCCTTCGGCTCACGTCATGATCCCAGGGTCCTGGGATCGAGTCCCACATCGGGCTCCCTGCTCGGCAGGAAGCCTGCTTCTCCCTCTCCCACTCCCCCTGCTTGTGTTCCTTCTCTCGCTGTGTTTCTCTCTGTCAAGTAAATAAATAAAATCTTTTAAAAAATAGTATATTTTATATACATTATATAATTGTATATATAATATATATATACTGGAATATTATTCAGCCATGAGAAAGAAATAAGCCTGTCATTTGACAGCATGGATGAACATTGAGGCCATTATGCTAAGTGAGATAAGTCAGCAGAGAAAGACAAACACTGTATGTTATTTACTTTTATGCAGAATCTAAAAAAGCTGAACTTGTAGAAACGGTAGCATGGTGGTTGGAGGGTGAAGGAACTGGAGAGATATTAAAGCATAAACTTGCAACTAATAGATACATAGGTTCTGGAGATCTAATGAACAACATAGTGATTATAGTCAACAATGCTGTATCATAAACTTCAAAGTTGCTAAGAGACCAGATCTTAATTGTTCTCACCCCAAAAAAGAAATGGGACTTGTGTGTTGTGGTAGAGGTATCAGTTATAGCTATGATGGTAATCACTGCAGCATATAAACGTATCACGTCAACGCGCGCACATATTAAACTTCCTCAGTGTTACATGTCAATTACATCGCAATTTTTAAAAAGGGGAAAGAAGAGGAGAGTGGATGTGATAGTCATTCTGTAATGCATAAAAAACAAAAAACAAAACCCAAATAATTTTCAAAGGCCTGATATTCCTCAAAATCACATAGCTAATCCCATGGATTATCTATCTACCCTCCTCTACTTTGGAAAGTATGAAGCCGAAACGTCTTCCCAGATCTCCCTGCAGCTAGTGTTGACCATAGCATGGATTTCTAGGCAGAGAGACAAAGGCAGAAATCTCCAATGAGGCCTTCCCTTCCCAAAGTAAAAGACAATGCCTCACCTCTTCTTCCTGCTTGCAAACTGGACATGATGCCTATAGGAGCAGAAGCCATATGATACCATGAAGACTAATGCCACAACCAGGATAGGAAGATGGAAAGAGTTTAGGCCTGGAAGATACCATTGGACTACCTGACCAGCCCTGCGTTGCTTCCTTGGGCATTCTAATGATGTGAGCTAAATAAACTTCTTGTTTGTCTAAGCCATCCCAGTGGAGTTTTCTGCTCCTGTCAGCCAAAGACAAACACAACTGATACATGTTGCAGTAGGATAGGCTGGTTTATGCTGCAGTAAAGGAGCAACCTGGAAATTGCAGTGGCTACATACAAAAGGAGTTTATTTCTTGCTTATAGTATGCTTGCTGTGGTTTAGGTGACTCGCTAGGGAGACATGAGTTAGCTCTGCTTTCCAGGTATTATAGCAATCTCATCTCAACATGTGGTCCCATGGTCACCACAGCAGGGGAAAGAAGCAGAGTTGGAGATTCAATCAAGTACAGTTAAATATTCTGGCCCAAAGTGACACACTTCATATCGGCCCATATTTCCCTTGGAAACCAAATCACCTGGCCAGGACTAACCTCAAGAGTGTAGAGAACAAAAATATCCTTGCACACCTGGAAAGAAGAACCTATAACTATCGGTGAGCAGCCCTAATGTCTTCCACATACATTGAAGGTCTACCATTTCATTGTCAGTTGAAACCTGAAGGACTCATGTTGAAAACAATGACAGGGCAAAGATGTTCAGATGGTTTGATAATATAAGTGTTAAAAGCAAAATCCTTCAGGTCTAGTAGAGAAAACAATACAACCCCCTTATCTTTCCTACATGGTATTGGTTCAGGGTGGGCCTTTGCTAGTAATTGGCGTGGAAGCAGGTGTGATGCACACATAGGTACACACTGCAGTAGAACTTTGGAGACATTCTCATTCACTCACTGGGTGATTTTCTGAGAGATTTCTTATTTTTCTCCTCCAAATGTTGAATCTGCTGTGATTCTAAAGATGAAATCGGAAGAAATGCTGCTGACCTGTAATTGCTCAGGACACTTTCCAGCTGCCCTCTCTCAGCAGGTGCTTCTATATAACTCGTTTTCTCATCATTGGAACTCCAGTAAAGTGATTTTTAAAAGTCTCTGGGAGTTTGGTAAACAGAATTGAGTTGAACCATGACTCAGAGCACCGGGCTTTCACGTGGACTCAACGCAGAAGTTGTTGGCACACTACAGACGGGGTAAGTGGCTCAAACTGTGGAAGTATCAGCCAATAAAATGTGCCTTTCTTTAACAGCGCTCTATTGTATTATCATGGACATTCAGTGAGCGGAACAAGGAATGAGAACATAATTGTGGGTAAGTGCATTTGGATTTTTCAAGATCAAAATAATTCCTTTAAAGTTCTTCTTTAAAAGTTCTATTTTTAAAGTGTTGTACGTTATTAAAATATTTCAGACTTAATAGGAAAAATCCAGTTCCTTTCTTCCCAGAAGTCCTTAGAAAATTATGTGATAAAAGTTAGCATTCAAATTACTTTTCTTTGAGAGGGGGTGTCCCAATACAAGGTTAGGATGCAGGAGAAAATGTTCTGATTAAACTCTAGCCTTGTTTAGTTTATTGGAGGCTGGATTCACTAGTATCAGGGAAGAGGGGGAGTTAGATCAGATGAAGACACCAGGGAGATGGAGGTGAGAAACCGTTGGCTGGTTAGGATGGATATCAGATGGGATAACATCTTGAAAACCTCAGACAGTGGTTGTGGTGGGTTCTGGCTGCACCTGAAGGCAATAGCATGCGTGTGGCCAGACAGATTAGGTTCAGCATATGGCCTTGAGGAAGGCAAGGGTGCAGAGAGAAAGAAGAGTTGGAGGGTGATATAGGATGGCAGTAATGATAATAATTACAGCTAATAAATACTGAGTGACAGCATGGTAATGTGTTAATGATAATAAGAATGGCTAGCATTTACTTAGAACTTATAGACTGGGTGTCATGCTGAGTACTCTAAAATTTCTATCTCATGTAATCTTCAAAATAACCCTATACAGTGGTTTCTATCATTACTGCCACTTTATAGACAAGAACACTACAGCTTCTTAATTCCAAGTAACTTTGCCAAGGAAGTAAATAGTCAAGTCACAATTTGAACTCGGTTCTGCTTGATGATGAATCCTGTTTTCTTCTCCCCTGCTTTGCTCTACTGTCTCCATATCAATGAGGTTGCAAGGGCCCTTTGGCTGCTCAAAAATGCTGCAGAGATCAGACATGAGACAGCAAAGGAATGAAGTGAAATAGTTAAGAGAGGGGGGTAGTTATTTGAGCATTTAACTAGATCATGTGAGGAAGGTGAAAATGCCCTGTGGCTGACAGTGGTTTAACCCATCAACCGAGAGGCATCTCTAGCTCTTCTTTGCTTCCTGTTTGACCACTCTAGTTGACCATGGATGCCCCCATCACAGTCAATAGAACCAACAGAGACTCTGTTCTCTTAGTTGCCCATAAATGTGATTTTAAAAGTGATGAATGCTGAGATGGGGAGGTGACGGTATTTGAGAAATACAGTGTCAGAGTTGACTTCTTCCTTTCTCCTTGCAATGTGGGGTGCTGAGGGAAAACAAGTGTGAGGCCTTAGAACGAGTACCCACTCTATTCAATCCCAGGGCAATCTCATAATCAATGGACAAAATTTCAGCAACCGAAAGTAATTTCAAAGCAACCCAAGTCTTTTATATGTATTCTTATATTTCCTAAGCATCATGATTCTTAGAATTCCCAGTCAATTCTAAGTATCTCCAATTTTCTATTCCATCCACTGCATTCATATACTGTAGCTGTCCCCCTGTGTCTTAACTTCAAAACTCCCTCTGAGATTTCCCTGCTAGCCTAAGTTTACAAGCTCTTCTGCTCTTGTCCTTTCCCTCTTAACCCTTTTTCTGCATCATGATGCTCCTCCTCTGATGGTGAAAGACACAAAGAAAGTGAGAGGGTCAAGGTCAAATCCTCAGCAGTAGGCTACTTGAGGAGGAAGCCTGGAGAAACTCTTACATTAGTAACTTTTGCCCCATAGCACAAGCATTTGCTGACCACGAACTCTTGAAGTAGGGGGAGAGGGTGGGTAGGGCAGCTGTCTTCACAATGGCATAGAAAGCATTGTGGTGGTACCAACAGACCAGTTTGCCATCTTTGACATGCAGGCCCTCCATTTCTGACTATCCAGAGAGTCATGAAAAGCTATTAGTTTAAATTTAATTTTGCACTGGAGAACACTGTTAATGTAGGCAGGCTCACCGAGGCAGCTCTCAATTATGCTGGAATATTCAATGAGAGACATGTTTGGCCTCTAGAAGTAATTCATAGTCAGTAGTCCAGAAAGAAGAACCCCCAGTAGGATAAATGAAAGTATCTTTCTACCATACAAAAACAAAATGTGTTATTGCTTCAAGCCGAACACCTATAGTTGGTAATTGTATCTCATTATGGTTCCTTAACCCTGGCATCACTGCAGTCTTGCTCAGTGCAGAAGGCAAATGTTTATTAATTCGAGGGCAGATGAAAAGCTTGATAGATTTTACTATTATACCCAAGAGAGCACTCTTTGAAAAATATAATTGGTGCTTAGCAAATTGTATGCAGATTTTGAATGCAATACTTTCCCGCTCAGGTTTAGTGCATTATTTTCTGAACTGTAGTCAAGCTGTGAAAATTTTGAGTCAGCTAAAAAAATTTAAGGTAAGAACTGGTAGATGATTCTAGAGCCAAGCACACAATTTTAAAAAAAGGATATGATAACTGTATTTTTGGAAGAGGGTTTATTTTTAGGAAGCAAGACTTATACTATTGGAGTAGAAAATAAAGAGAATAAGGTTGACTTAATTTACTTTATCATCCGTATAAAAAAGGGATCCACATAAGCTGACCCAGAGTTGAGTGGTCCCATAAAATAGCAGGATTTATATGTGGGCTGAGGGACTGTGATCATATATATGCCTGGTTTTATGGAATAAGCTGAAGGAATAATAACAGTAATAAAAGAAACCATAAATTCCAGACTAAAATTCTGGAGTAACCAGCAACCTGACTGTGACCAACAATCCAACAGTTTTCCCATAAAACCTTTTATCTTCACACTTAATATGTAAGTAAAATGGAGAAATTTGTGTTTCATGTTCGAGGAACCAACTGATAATTTATGTGCATTCTCCATTTCTCCCCATCTTCCTTTAGTAATAGAAACCTCTCAGGTTTTGACTGAGCGCATTGCTGACCAGGTAGTGATTAAATTTCAAGGGCCCTGCTGTGATTCAGCGGGGCCATCAGGCTAAGTTCTGGCCAAGGAGATGTGAGCAGACGTGATGTGTGCCACTTCTACAAAATGCCCTGTCAGTGAAGACGCAGGCTTGGATTTGGCCTCTCTCCTGTTTGCTGCTTGCACATGTCATGGTGGGAGTGGAGCAGCTACTTTGGAAACAGAGATGGAGACCATGAAGCTCCCCTCCCACACCTTGTCCACTATTCCTGGGCTTCCAGTGAGAAAGAAAGAAACTTCTATCTTGATGAACCTATGTATTTTGTATTCTCTTTGCTCTAAGAGCTTAGACTGCGTCATAATTAATATAGAATTCTAATATTTGTGCCCATTCTTTGGGAGAGTGTTGTTGATGAGCAACCAAATGCCTTCAACATGCAATTGGAAGAAGGATCCTCGAGTGAGCAGAGTCCCTTCTAAATGGCGATGTGAATGAACCATGTCAAAAGGAAGGGGAAGATACCATCACTTCTTTTTTTTTTTTTTTTTTTTAAGGGAGAAAATGTTTTATTGGCACAGTCATTCCTTTCCTGGTTAAATTAACAGAGTGAAGCAGTGATTTTTTTACATGGTTAAAGCTGGTTTCTCCCAAATGAGTTTCACTCTATTAGGCTGGGAGGCCGGTCAGGTCATGTCTACCCGGTGTTGTTGGAGGGAGACACAGTCTGTGAAGTGAAGACAGCTCCTCCAACTGTTCCTCTTTCATTCACAGGATCAGCTGAGGTGCACAGAAAATAAAACACTTAAAAAGGAATCGTGCCAAGGACAAGACCAGAGAGGGTCTTTGCAGCAACACCGCAAAGCTCAAGAGATGCAGGGGCCCTCGGAGAATGGCTTTCTCCTTCTATGCAAAACACTGGGGAAAGTCTCACAGAAAAAGTGGCATTTACACTGAAGTCTGAATGACGAGTTGGGGTTTACCAGCTGGGAAATATCTGAACCAAGACTTGGAAGGATGTGGCTCAAAAGGCAGAGGTTTTGGTGGGATGACTAAAGTAATTTTATGAAGCCATAGTTGCAAGATTACTGTACTCTTTAAGGAATTTGGTCTTTGTCAGATTAAAAAAAAGTGAAACAAACCATGGAGTTGAAAGGATCAAATCTGTGTTTAGAAAAAATACTCTGGCAGCTCTGAAAAAGAAAAACTGAAATGGGGAGAAATTGGAGGCAGAGCACCATAATTTCCAGACTCCTGTCACTCACCTAAATTTTGTCACCAGCACTTTCTACCTCTCTTATCTACCTAGATCTTATCTACCTATCATCTTATCTACCATCTGTCTCTACCATCTATCAATCCTATTTATCTAGTTGACACTACGTATATTTCAAAGTTTGGCCTTAGTGTATTGTATTTTTTTGACATGTCATAAAAATACATATTTTATTTTTAAAAAGTTTGTATATGTACCTCTTTAAACTATCCTGTGTAACTTCATGATACATATGCCACCTTCATGACAAAAATTCAGCTGGTATGCACTGATACGTCTTTTAAGTTGTTAAAATACTGAAATACCACTTTACCAGTTATTAATAGTGGCTGTCCTGAGCTGCTGAGTGTCCCCCACCCCCACAGCTCTGGCCGCCTGCTGCACCTCTAGGAACCCAGAGGTGTCCCTTCTCTTGATTTAGCAACCAGCACATTTCAGCTGACTTCTGCTCTGATTGGCCAAGCCTAGTCATAATTAGTTTTTAAATATTTTGAATAACAACCCTGGAAGCATATGTACAGATCGTAGATTATTTTGCCTCTAGAAGCAGCATGAGGAAAGGATAAGAGAGAACAAATGTGAGACACGTTTTGAATGTAGATATAGAGGACGTGGTGACTGATTAGATGTGGGAGTGAAGAACGGGAAGTGTTAACAACTCTAGAGTTGTGCAAGCAGACAGCTGGTGATGCCATTAACTGGAAAATGGATATTGGGTGCACAAACTTGAGAGCGGGCAGACAATAAGTTTGGTTCTACACATACAGAGATGGAGATGCCCTTCCAAATGATGGATTCCATCTCCACTTGGAGATGATGCAGAACTGGGTGGACACATTGATGTGTTGGCAAATGTTTAACAACTGACTCTTAAGCAATAAAGAAAAAAATTTCCTTCTGGGGAGGGATAGCATTTGTTGATTTCCATGGTGTAAATACTCCCACCATGTATATTCTTAATTTTGTGTATTTTGCAAATATCAGTGGAGCCATACTGCATATAGGCTTTTGATATGCTTTTCTCATTGAACATTATGTTCATCTTGTTTCACTGGGACCACTCATCATAGCTGTAGTTCATGCATTGCACTGTTAGACTAATGCAAAATATACCTCTCTCTTCTATTGTTCCCTTCTCTGCATCTTCATTTTTGCTAGTTTCTTGGGCCTAATGTCATTTTGACTGTATATTTTGTCTTCTGTCCTTCTCTTAGTGCCTTGTTTGACATGTGTGACCTCTGATTTGGAACACTGTCCATAGCTGTGTCTTTGATACCTCTTCAAGACTTGTTATATTTTTCTCATGCACTGCTTGGGTAAGATGTTCTACCCTACCCCTAGGATGTTCTACCCCACCCCTCATCTTGCACCTTTCCCCAAGACTCTTATCTTTAGGATTCTTTATTTCATGTATTTAAGTCAATCCCCACTTTATTTCTACCTTGACAGTCAAAAACTTATTTAGCCCAGAGAAGATTTGAAGATATAATACAATTGTTTCTTCCTTTTGTTTAGGGGAATTACTATGCTTCTTCTCATTTGTAATATGTAACATATATAGAAGAGGAAGAACATACTGGTTTGAAACTAAGTTATCTTGATATTTGAAAGTTCACATATATAAAACAGGTTAGAAAGGGTTTGATGATACTTATAGAGAAGGATTCATCGTGTGATAAAATAGCAAACTTCTTCAGTACATTTAATGTGTAACTTGATTTCTAAAACAAACAAACAAACAAACAAACACCCCACAAAAAACCTATGCTGCTGTCCAGGAGTGAAGCAAAGCAAGGTGCACCTGAAATTATATTTGGAAATAGAGTCACTCTTTCCATAGCTTGCTTTTTATTTAATAACACAAAACTGGTTTTCCCCTTGAGGGAACAATGAAATAAACTTTATGACTTTTAGATTGCTAGCACCTTTTACTGAGAAACAAAGATATACAGAGCTAAGAGAATTCAGAAAAAGCACAATGAAAACATAACTAAATAATTTCTAAAAATAACAGGTGTTAAATCTTAGGAAAGGATTATGTTGGTGTGGGTGTTGAGAGTTTCAAACTTGAATGGAGAGACATAGCATTCTGACTGTTCCTGTGTTGGTCCTGAGCTTTTCCTCTTTGTATCTGAAACGCAGATGGCACAAAGAATAGATCCAAACCATCAGGAGTATAGCCATCCCCTCTAAGCTTGGTTGCCAGTTGAGAAGTGCTTGTGAATCAGTGGAAGAAAACATTAAAAAAGTAGACTTAAAAAGGCATATGTAGTCAATCTGAATAAATGATACTTAGAAATATATGGAATATCTAATCATTATAATAAAGGCTACCTAATCAGTATAACTTCTTGTCATAATCACTGAGTGAATTCTCATGGTATAGATTAAGGTTGAAAAACTGAATGCAAATATATTCTTGAAACAGAGTTATATAATACTAAAAAGTATAATTTCAACTTCAAGTTGTTCTAAAGTATGCTGGAAATTTAGATGGGGTGGGAGGGAAAGTTACAGGAGGCTAAAATCCCTAGTTTGTGTAGTGGATAGTAAAAAATGCTATTTCATTCTTAATGGTGTTAACCTGGAAATAATGCCTAAAGAAAGCTGGGGATATCTTAATGGTAAAAATCTGTAAACAAAAATTAAGCCACAATTTGTAACTTTCAAATGATTGAAGTAGAAAAAAATTCTATAGAAACAAAAGAATAGCAAGAAAGCATAGGAAATAAAAGCATAAGACAAGATATCTTAAGACCAAATATTTAAATTATGATAATAAGGGTTATGTATTAAAATCCTGTTAAATGGCTAAGATTCTCAGTCTCACTAGATCAAAGAGTTAATTATAAAGAAGATCATCACTTATGTTTTTTTTTTTCTTTCTAATGTTTTAGCCTGATTTCAAGATGGGGAGACTTTCCATTCATAAAACCATTGGCAAAATTGATTTAAAAAATCAACATACTTGATTTTTGTATAAAATTATCATAGACTTCACATTTCATAATAACCAAAATTAAAGACAAATTACAAACTGAGATACCTGTAAGAAATATGAATGTTACAGTTCCTAATATATAGGACTTTTACAAATCAGTGACTAAAATACAAAGACCTTAAAAGATGGGCAAATATGATAGAAATGCTCATGGCGAATAACTACAAGAAAATTTTCAATCCACTATTAATCATGGCAATGCATATGTAAAAATTATAAATTTTCATTTATCAAATCAGCAAAAAATAAAAAAAGGTATTATTCAATGCTGGTGAGGCTTTGTAGAGACTATACTATTTTACACTGGTTGAAGCATTAAGCCGTTTGTGGTTAACCGATATACTGTACAAAGCAATTTGGCCATAGGTATTAAGAAGAATTAAGTTTTCTATTGTTTTTTTTTTTAAGATTTTATTTATTTTTTAACAGCGAGAGAGGGAACACAAGCAGGGAGAGTGGGAGAGGGAGAAGCAGGCTTCCCGTGGAGCAGGGAGCCCGATGTGGGACTCGATCCCAGGACCCCGGGATCATGACCTGAGCCGAAGGCAGACGCTTAACGACTGAGTCACCCAGGCGCCCCTATTGTTTTATTTAGTAATTTTACTTTTAGGAACCTATCACAAAGAAACAAGTAGAGATGCAGACAAAGGTCAATATATAGGTGGTTACAATTAGGACGTTCATTTTAGCACAAGTTACTATAGAAAAAGTTGGAAATCATCTTAATTTTTAAAAGTAAGAGAATATAAACATAGATTATGGAATAACACATAAAAACTATAGTCATTAAAATTACATTTCCATTCCGCCCCCACCTCTTGGGTTTTACATGCAACTGCTGAATCACTGAACTCTATCTCTGAAACTAATAATATACTATATGGTAATTAATTGAATTTAAATAAAATAAAATTAAAAAAACTAAAAATAAAATTACATTTCCAAATAATATTTTCCTGTAATAAAATAACAGGATACAATCTTTCTGCAGTTACCTTCCGTATCTCTGGGTATTTTCTTGTTTCCTTTTATATGTTTTCCAAAATTTCTTCAGTGATCATATGTTATATTCACAATTACCAAATTTTTATATAAATAATTAATGTGCAGTAGTAGCTTCTGTGAAGGCTTTTGTTTCTGTTTATTCAAGCGGTAACTGCAGAAAGTGGAAACATGGATATCACCATCATGCACGACCTTCTCATTCGACCTGGGCTAGCTGGGGATGTTAACTAGGTCCCTGTATGACTGACTTTTCTACTCTTCCAATCACTGATGGCAGAATGTAACTGGAGCAGCGGCATAATCAGGGATGGTAAAAAGCCAAACTGGTCCAACCCTTGTTTTATTTCCTCTTAGGACTTTCCTCTTCCCGCCCTTGTAGATTTCAGTTTTGAGCTGCCATGCTGGGCATTTAAGGTTAGTTCTGATTGCCATAATTACTAAAATAATAGAGTAGTCTGGATTATGAGTCTTCAAGGTATTTTTGAGGTTATAAATAAATATCAAAGCTTGAATTATTTTGGTACTATGAGTCAGAGGAATCGTCAGAAAATCATCAGAGCCTCTGGGGTGGAGAGACCAACTCCAGCCATCATCTTGTTTCACTGGGACCACTCATCTTGTGATATCATTGGAACAGCTCTCCAGATCCTTCTGTAAGGGCATCTGTGTAAAAAATATATCAAACAGCAGGTCGACTGCATTCACAGGAAATAAAAATAAGACTTTAAGATAGGTTTTTTTTTCCCTTCAGCATCATTTTCTATTGATGATATTAGGTGATTAGATGATATTGAGTGGTCAGTTCAACAGAATATTTTCCAAATTTCAATCATGTGATTTTATTATGAGAAAATCAGCCTTGAATGAGTAGGCCATTCAGATAAAAGCAAAATATTCCCCTCCCCCTTTCTCCATTCTTCCTTCCTTTCATTCATTCCTTCTTAACTTCTTTTCTTTTTGGATTTGGGTTTGAGAAGGACTGTCCCACTGCTTAGGAAAATTATACTCATTCTCCAGGGTGAAAGCTGCACTGCCTCTTTGCCTTTGCCTCTCAACCATCTGGGAAGAGCAAGAGCTATTTCTGCTGTGTTCCTTTGGAAGTGATTCTAGGGTATTCATTGCATTGTGTCAGAGCTGAGCTGCATCTTTTCCACTAGATCATGCACAGGGACCACGTTGTACTCAGTTTTATATACCCAGAGCTCAACCCAGTGTCTGGTGCAAAGCTGGTCTTAACTGAATGGTGAACTTCTGTTTTTCTGGTGATGTCATGCTTTTCAAAAAAAATGTAGACCCTCTGTTTTCTCACTTGTAGGAAAACTTGAGAAATGGTTGAAAAAAAAAATACCCAAGAGCTTTGCACTTTGCATTCTATTCCCTCTAGATATTTAAACATAAACTAGAAATAGCCAATGCCTCTTGCAAAGGCCAACAATGATTAAGTGGAACAAAACAAATATTAAGATTTAAAAGTATATGGGAGTTTCTTTGTTAGATTTACTCCCCACTTTTGTCAATAACGTTTCAAAAGCTTTTGGTGAACCTTAAATTACAGCTAAGCTTCTGATACAGAATTTCTCTTCTTGAAGAATTTTTTTTTCCTTACTTGGGCATCACATTTTCCTTAGGGAGGGTAAAGGGCATCAGTGCAGTTATTTCTTTCCTCCATGAATAGAATAAATAGAAACAAAAAATTCTGGCAGGTAAAGGATGCACACCATTGGGAAGTTTTATAATTGGCCATGATTTTAAAAAGGTTTGTATTTCTGTATTTCCATAAATTTCTTTAACATAAAGATAACTAAATTAGAAGCCTTTTTGCAAAATATAGATATTTATAGTTTATCAGTTAAAAAGAATTTGTAGTTGGGCTAGCTTATGAGAGAAAGAGATTGAGGTTAGTGACTAAGCCTGCAAAATTCATCTTAGCCAGGCAGCCTGCTGACAGCCTGGCAATTGGTTAGCACAGACCTTTAAAGAATGTGCTGTAGGTAAGAGAGAGCAGAAGAAGCTGCAGTAACTTTAACAATATGAAGCTCTGTGGCCATTTTCTCTCAATAAGTTGTTAAATGGAGAATGCTGTGTTGATGGAGAAGCTAGGGAGCATTGTGGAAAAGGCACCTCACCTTAGAGGGTGAGGTTATTTCATACACCTGTTACTTGTATTATAAAATAGATCCCTACTTGATTAGGTGCGTTTTAGTGCTACAAAAGAATCATATTCTATTACTGCAGGAATCAAAGAGCAGAAACAGGGTATAGAAGGAGACAATGCCAATATCACGGGGGCATCGGGCAGAGGTCAGATCCCTTCCATAGGGACAGTGAGAGAAGGCCAGTTGTAGAAGCTGCATGGATGATAAAGCTGCTTGAAGTCAGTTATCACTTGCATGGGAGGGGGTGACACAGAGAAGGAAGGGACTCTGAATGGGAGCAAACCTCCAGCCTGGGCTCTTCTACACACATAGAAGACGAATGATAAACCAATCAGATAATTTTTAAAAGATAATGAGAGGATTTTTACCTAGGAAATCACTATATTTGAGGCAAATGATTTTTCATTCCCTCTAAATTTCCAGATAATTACTTTATTTCCCACTTTGTAATAAATGTGCATGTATTTCCCCCTTCTTTGTATAAAGTTTATCATAACTACAGCATGATGATGCTTCTGTGGTTGCATATTCACCCTCTTCCTAGAAACCTGCCCTGGTAAGGAACTATCTATTCCAAGTATCCTGGATTGTTGTAATTTTGTGGGCTTTGAGAGTATATTTCTCACCTTACAAGATGTAGAAATTTGATGGTCAATTTATTCAGAGTTGATTTGATCCAAGAGATATTTACTAATGTTATTCACTATCAAATGACCATTTATTCAAATCATTGACAAACATCTACAAAGTGCACTCGTTTAGGTGGTGGATTATAGCAATGAACACAATAGACAAAATCTCTGTGTTCGTAGATCTCATCTTTATTTGCTCATTGATACACTAAGGATCTATGGGAAACAATGACGAGAAAGATGACTTCAAGATCCTGAGTTAGAATACTTGCCAACTGATCTCAGTTTCCTATAAAATGGAATGTTTGTTTTGTTTTGTATTTTGAATAGTAAATCGGTGGAGGATATTGGTAAATAGCAAAAGCTCAAGATTCAGGCTGTCAATATTCAAATCTCAACTTACTTCTTTTTAACCTTTAACCTTAACCTTTCTGTACCTAAATTCTTAATTGTAAATGGGATGATAATAAATTTGTCTCTACTGTAATGTGCTGTGAGGCTTAAAACAGTGTTCAATAAATGTGAGCAGATATATGACAACTGATCTGCCCACATACCAGAGGTGTCAGGATCAAATGAAATTGAATGTGAATCTCCAGGAAACAGCAGATCACTAGACACATATTTTTTTGTGAACCCATTCATTTACAGATATCCCATGAGTGCCATGCACTGTGCTATAAGCTGGGGAAGAAAAGAAATGTGAGAAGGTGCTTGCACTCAAGGAACTCACAATCTAATGCAGGATAAAAGGCACATCGTTGAATTTTTTTTTTTTTTACAGTATATGATTCAAGAAATGTTTCTTGATGTTACTGTTCAAACAACAGGATGAGAAATTTTTGAAGTATATAAGTTAAATAGATATTTAGAAGCTTACAGCTTAGTGAAGGAGAGGTATGGCATTGATAGAAATGAAGTGATAGAACTCATGAGGGAATTACAGACAGGAATTACAGTGCTAGTGGCACTCGGGGAAATGTTCCTTGTACCTAAAGAGGGCAGGGAGGTTATTAGAAAAGAGAGATGTGAGCTAGGTCCTGAAGGCTATCTCATTTTTAAACTGTATTTATTTATTTATTTATTTGTTTATTTATTTATTTTCAATGTTGTTTCAGCTATAAAATATTCTTTTTTATTATTATCTTCAGTTAGCCAACATATAGTACATCATTAGTTTTTGATGTAGTGTTCAAGGATTCATTAGTTGCCGTATAACACCCAGTCCTCATCACAACACACTAATACCCTCCTTAATACCCATAATCCTCATGATCATATTTGACAGAGAGATTTAACAAGTTGTTTGGATACTCTGGGTGCATGGCCAGGGCTGTTGCCTGTTGAGCTTCCCTGTAGACTGATTGGTGGGGAATAACTAGTTCACTGGGGACCCTTCAAACATCAGCAGGTCTTTTCTGTTGTGCCCGTTAGTTTCTCCAGGGAGAAATTCTCCAGTCCTTTGCCTGGGGTGTCAAAGCCTAACTTCCAGTGTTCTGGGAGCTGAGTGGGTGGAGGTGTCTGGGATCATTCAGGAGACGACCTTTCCTAGGTCCCTGTTTTCCACCTCCTGCCTTCTCCCTGTCCTCACTGTGCATGGCTGTAGGCTCCTGAGTCTTTCTGGTTCAATATTTCTGGAGAGTATTGGTGGTAGGCAGAATTCTAGAGATGTCCCGCCAAGATTCCCATCCCCTGGCTATCCCATCATACAGTAATCCATACACTGTTTGGCACCTGGTTTAGGCACTTCTGTGAGGGGAGTTTGTAGATGGAATTAAGGATGCTTCTCAGCTGACTTTAAGATAGGGAGATTATTCTGGATTTTCCAGGTGCATCAACAGAAGAGGAATACACAAGACAAAGGCAGAAAAGGAGACACCAGAGATGTGGTAGAAGGGAAGTCAGAGAGATCTGAGGTGTGAAAAGTACTCACTGTTCCATTGCTAGGAAGAGAGAGAGGGCAATGTGAGGAAGAATGCAGGGAGCTTCTGAGTTAAGGGTGGCTTCCAGGTAACAGCCAGCAAGGAGACTGGGACCTTAGTCCTCCAACTGCAAGGAACTGAATTCTACCAATACCCTGAATGCGCTGGATAATGGATTTTCTCCAGAATTTTCTGATGAGTCTAGCCAGCCAAAACTTTGATTTCAGCCTGTGAATTAATTCCAGTCAAGCCAACCTGGACCTGAAACCAACAGAACTGTGAGGTAATATACAGATGTTGTTTTGAACTGCTGAGTTTGTGGTAACGTGCTATAGCAGTCACAGAAAATCAACACAGTGAAAAACTGGAGATCTTTGAGACATATCAGGTGAAACAGGAGTCTTAAAATGATATCAGAAGTGGTGCCTATTGTCGGAGCATCCAAGCACGTGGACTGGGTCTAGCAATATGAAATCAAGATATGGCAAGGGCAATGGTGAGGTTCTGGCTGATGTATAAATACATAGCAGAGGAATGGGGAAAGAACTGAGGCCCATGGAAGGGAAATGAGAAGAGAAGACCCCAGTAATGTAACGTGCATGACCCATTTTACTGGAACTGAGGTTAGGATGGGCTCCAGTCCTATAGGGTGAGACCATTGAGAAGAGTAGAAGTTCTTTTACTTGACCTGTGGGTCACATATATGTTCAGGGATTAGTATTTTATGTCTGAGTCTTAGGTCTGATTGGTAGGAAAGAAATCTAAAGACTCAGCAATCATGCCTGGGTACAGGCCCTGGGTTTGGAAAGAGCATTAATTTTAAGGCCCAATGTATTATAAAAGGAGAGGTAGCTAGAGACTATTAACATACTTCTGAACTCTTTTGAGACTGATGATAGAGCTGGTGAGGACATCTGAGGATTTGGGAGTGAAAAAAATCTAGGTGAGACAAAAGTAGGCAGGGGTGGTGGGGAAAGGGGCAACTACCATTTTGGATAAGAGGAAATAGGGAGGGAGAGGGAAGGAAGATTATAATTTGGTTAATGCCAATGACAGGAAAAGAAAGAGAAGGATGGGTTTTGGGTGGGGAGGTAAATGATTCTATTTAGCTTACATGATATTTGCTTATATGTATTTGAGGTGTTGACAAAACATCAAAGCCATCAGCAAGGACTAGAGCATGGCCAAGTTGTCAGTGTTGGAGACACAAATTTGAGTGTTTTCCTTATATGATAAATTGTTTGCAATCAGATTGCCAAGGCTGAAGATAATGAAAGAGCAAAAGCCAAATATGTAATGCATTTTACTTTTTTTAAGAAGCTTTTCCTTCATTTCAATCAGAATGCTAATCATTAATTAGTAATGAGACGTGACTGCCAAGTGATCAGAATGTTCTTGTTGGTTCATCAGTGTATTCTCTCTCTAATGATCAACAGAAACTATAGATGTTAATTTGGAAAGTAATGTTGGAAATATATAATAAGAGAAAACAGAATTAAGATTGTTTTCACCAGATTATGGGAGCCTAGTGAATCACAGTTTCCTATTAAATGGAAAATCTTTAAAGTAATGACATATGTTCTTTGTCAGCCAGATAAAGCAACTTTTTCCCCAAGTCATGTTTTTGGGAGAACTAACAATATTTCCCCTCAACTCTACTCTTTGTAGATTCCAGGAGCGTTGCTCCTTTTTGTTTGTAATGACTTTGCGACCTCATCTATCACTTCAACAGACTTTCATGGCACATTATAATTCATTTTATATAAATCATCTCTTTGGTTGACATATAGGGAAGTCCTTATTTTTATCAGAACTAATCATATTATATGGTGGGTAGAGCTGGGAAGTTTTCTTGTAGGTATCTCATTTCATTCCTATTAGGGAGCAGCATTCTCTTTGTCACCTTCATCACAGAAGGATGTTGATTTGGCCAAGAGAGGCTAAGTTATGCAGCATAACAGACAAACTTAAAAATCTCTGATTTGCAACAACAATGTCCATTATGGACAATGTCCATCATGACTCTGCTCCACATCACCTTCATTCTGGGATCCAGGAGGATGGATCAGTTTCTATCTGGAACAGTGCCAATTGTTGTGGCAGGGTGAAAGAGTATATAGGGAAGCCCCTACTGGCTCTTGAAGTTTCTAGTGGAAAAGTCGTAGCTCAGATTGTCTTATCTAAGGTCTCTAAAGTGAGAATCCTCACAGAGAAGGGCAGCCAATATTGTTGAGTCAATCACAAATGTCCTTTTGAAATACCCTCACTCATTTATGTCTCTTGAGTTAGTTTGTTATTGTCCAAGATCTTAGGGCTCAAGTACTATGTTTTGATTACATTTTTTAGCCAATAGAAAGGTATATTGGTGCATTATAGTAGACCAGTGTGATGTTTTGCCTAGGGTTGAAATGATGGAGTTCTCTTCAGATTATATTTGGACAGTGAGGAAGGACCATAGTTGAGGCAAGAGAATGAACGTGAACTGCTATGGACTGATGCTAACGAGAACTTCTTTTGATTCTCCTTCCTGATGGTATTTGAAAATAATACATTTACCAGATCATTTGGCACATACCAGTGCCAAAGGCCATATGGTCTGTTCTGTGGAAGACATCACGTCTGGCACACCAGCTGCAATTAGGTTTACCACATGGTTAAGTTTATGGTAGTCTCTGACCATCTGCTGTGATCTTCTGGGTTTATGCAGGGGCTACACTGTGCATCCTTTAAATTTTTGAGTGGTGCTAATCTTTGATAATCCACCTGGTATTTGGTATTGTTTTTGATTTACTATCTTGGCTGATAAAAGGGGACTATTACAAGGGTTTGGCCGTTGCTATCATGGTGAATCTTACTATGCTGATCAAGGATCTACGAGAAAGTTGTACAGCAACTATAATTATCCATCCTAGGTATGCACTCAGGGACTAGGGATTTGACAACAGTATGCATCCTTGGAATTATTGCACCTACTGTGATGTGGGCATGGGCTGAGACTCCATGTATAGTCTCCTTCTTCATGTCTCCATTTTAACATATGGGTCATGATGTAATTTTAGCTCCCTTGTTATCACCACTCAGGTCTTGTATCCAGTAGTCCTTGAAAGAACTGGCTATTTTCCTTTCCCTTGCTTGGTTCATCTCGGACATGGCTATATATTGTTTTGGGGAAAGATTTTGGGAATCCTAATCATATATACCTTCTGTGGTGTCACAGGGTCCTTCTTTAACATTCTAAATTTCCCTTCAATGGTTGGGCTCTGGACCTGCAAACTGGCTCTGGTCAGGAAGTGGAAGAGGGATCATGACTTTTCCATGGGGCAACTGATCATCAGCTTTTGACCACTTTCATTTATATAAGCCAAGCTGTCAACAGCTTATCTTGCTTTTAGGAACTCAGTGGTCCATTAGCCCCTTGTTGCCATCCTAGCTTTTGTCCGTTGTAGTAATTATATCCATTGTGCCTATGATGATGTGCAATACTCAGCCTCTGATGGATCAGAATACCATCATCCATATTGCCCCATTGACAGTAGCGAGCCCAGCTCCATCACAACATAACCTCCCATTGACCTAGGCTACAGAAGAAAGACTTTCTACAGATTCTCAGCAATGCCAGTGCTCCCTCATTAATGCATTCCCTATTGATTCAGTGAAGTAACTTGTTTTTTTCTCACTCCCTTGGGATCATGCGGCTTGTAGGTTCTCTGGTCTCACATAATAATGCACTCTTGTTTGTCCACTGCTCTGAGCCCACTAACCCCTTCTTTAATACTCTGTCAAGGCAATTCTGGCACCTTCATAATGTTTATTGTGGGTCATCAGCATGTCTGACATGGTCGCAGAAGCATATGATGAGGACCATCTTCAAGTGTATGTATCCATCCCACAATTCATGTGCTAGAACAGTGGTTTTCAAAAATTTAGTTTACATCAGAATTCCCCGAAAGGGCTTGTTAGAACACAAATGGCTGGACAGTACCCCAGAGTTTTATATGAATAAAAACATATGATAAACATGTTCAAATATATGCTTTTGCTTGTTTCTTTACAATAGCACTATGTAGATGCATAGTACTTGCTTTGGGGTGAGTTATGATTCTTCTGCTGTCCCAATATTTCCTCAGTTTTTATTCTCAGACAGGGTAGATGAGTGACAGTGGAAAACACTCTCTGTTTCAGTATGCCCAAGGTCAGTCCTGACTGACCTCTAATTTGCTTACAATTTAAGGGAGATGAAGCCCTCAGTAGCTATTCCAGAAATTCATATTTTAAAAGTAGAAACCAGAAAATACCACCTCCCAAATTAAAAGTTTGATATATATTGAATTTTAAATACATTGTTTCAATCACTGAATGAATTCTAAGATAATAAAATGAGCCAGAATAGAGTCTTTGAAGAAGACTGACAGTGAGAAATTTGCTGTCCAATTAATATTCAAATTTGGTTCCTCACCCCAGCTTACCACTCCCTCCTCATAAGTTAGCTTGTCTAGGGAGAGGCTACCAAGATCAATTGTTGTGAATTTCAAATGTTCAGCAGGCTGTCAGATGCTGCTTAGATGTTTCCAAGGAAACAGCTTTGCTTATCAGCAGTTGTCTCCACAGAAGGACCAGCTTTAAATACACTATTTCCTGAATATAGAAGCAATCAGCTAGGGTACTTGTACCACTAAAAAGCCCACAAACCTTATTTAAACTATACTGTAGGCAAAAATAAAGCCAGCTCATGGTCTTCTTAGTTTGAAAAATAGGCCCAGTAAAATATACAAATTTAGATTCTTGCATTTCCAATACATGTGAAGGACTGGTGGAAAAAACTCTTAAAATATTGAATAATCTAGTTCAGGCATAATTTTTAAATTTTAGCTATTTCTTCCATATCATAGCATTACTTTAAGCAAAGTTATTTTAGGAGTTTATCTTTGAAACTTTATGACATAATATTTTAACCTGTAGAGCTAATCCCACATGTAAATTGCTGGTAACTCTACATCATACTTGGGAGAACAGGGTAAATTTGAACCATGATTCCTAGAATCTTGAACTTTAGTCAAATTTGAGAACCTATGCTCCCATCCAGTGTTTAAAACTGTCCATATGGAAGTGTGTACTCCCAACAGTGTGGGGACATTCTCATTATGCTTCCTCAAGTCTGCAATGAACTCACTTACTGGCAGCAAATCTGGCCAACAATTGCCAGCAGCCTCTGGAGGGTTGCATGGCTGATCTGGCTCTCTTTACATCTGTTGTGAGTATGTGTACAGATCTCTCTCCCAAAGAGCTGAGAATAAACTTGCAGTAAATGCACTTCAGCCTATTATTGATTGGTTAACCTTTTTTTAAAAAAATTTTTTTATTGTTATGTTAATCACCATACATTACATCATTAGTTTTTGATGTAGTGTTCCATGATTCATTGTTTGTGCATAACACCCAGTGCTCCACACAGAATGGTTAACCTTTAAAATAACCTTTTGTCTTAGAGCTTTGAAAATTTCTTTACCTTTTCTTTGTCAGAGAATGCACTAATAAGCAAGGGAAAAGGGCAGAGAGGCAAAGAAAGAGTACCAGATTGGGAAAATGGTTTTACACTAATTGGACCTAATGTTAGTTTAATATCCTTAGTGTGTTTGAGTCAGATAAAAGAAAAATATGTGTATATTTATAGTTTCCAGGCATTTATAAAATAGTTGGAATGTCAAACCTGTTAATATATGAAAAACAGAACAATAAATGAGTTTATAACCAAGAGCTACATTGCTTGATTCAGGGAAGGAATGCTGTGAGTTTTATAGTTAGAGACGGCTTCATAAGAAGAGAGCGATCCCAGTTTGGGCTCGAAAAAAATCCAGGATATCTTCAGTATATATGCGTAATAATGGGAAATATCCTAAATGCAAGACTTAGAAGACTGATACTAATACCTCTCTATTTAAAAAGTAATTGATGTATGTACATGTTGGTTCATGACATCTTTATTTATATCCACTTAAATGAGGTTTTAATAATTAAGTTATGATGTTATCATTCATTTAGAATATTAAGCAGTAGTTTAAAAAGATAACATAGACCCTTCTCTTTATGCATTGAGTGGAAATAGGATATGGAAGAGCATGATACCTTTGCTAATGTTTCTATAATCTTTGAAAACTTTGCTCTGATATGATGAATACCTTACCTTTATAGTAATAGAAACTACTACTACCAGGGCTACACTATAACTACTGTTACAAAACTGCTGGGCTTCCCATATTATAAGCATCATATGTCAAATTTCACACATACCATTTTTTTAAGTCTCACAAACTCTCTGAGATGAATATTATTTTCTAGATGAGGGACTCGAGAAGTTGAACAGCTTGCCTAAGGTCCCACAGTTATTTGCTTGCAGGGGTGGGACTCAAACTCAGGATTGCCTGGATATAAATAATATAAATCTATCTTATGCGAGAACAGAGTCCTATCTTTTCCAAAGAATTTTGGCTTTCATTGTCTCATTTAATCATCATGTCAGTCCTGTAGGATAAACCAAGCAAATATTATTATTTATCTATTTATGGACAAATATTGTCTATTTTTACATTGACATGTTTTTTCTTCTTTGGAAAGGGACATCAGATTTTGCAGCACTCTGTGCTTTCCTTTTTGTTCATCCCTTAGTCTTCTCTGCGAAGATTTCTGAGTTTGGGAAAGAACCTGGCTGGGAAGACCCCACCACTTCTTCCTCTCTGATTAGCAGCTCAGATGTCTTTGGAAGGATGCATTCAACTCTGCTTTGTTGTTCTGGAAACTTTACATGGGCAGACGCCTTTACGGAGAGCTGCCTAAGAAGGGGTGGCCCACTGTGTCATTCTGGGGTACATTATCAGGATGCCATTGTTGCTTCATACTTAAGTCACATTCACAATAATTTAACATAAATCAAAGTGTTATTTTAATTTACCATCTGCATTAGTTTTTCAAATCTAATTCCTCCATTGGATCAGAATGGAGAAGAGTAAATAAGGGTGCATGGATTGGATCCTCTTTAGTGCCAACAATCATGAAGATTCAAAGTGAACTTGGTAATTTGGCAGCAGGGCAAAAGCAGGGCCATGAAATTTAACTGTTGCAATCTTAACATTGTTTTCAGGGGTTAAATCTATAATTAGATAAATACAGGAGGGTGAAACACTGTTTGTCAATAATTTATGTGAAAAAGCCTTAAAGGTTTAATTTATCACAAATACAGTGACTGGAAACTATTACACAAAATAGTAGTTGTACAGCAGATCTCTAGGACTTATTTATCTTGCATGATTGGGACTCTATACACATTGAGCAGCAACTCCCCATTTCTCTCTCCTTTCATCACTAGCAACTACCATGCTATTCTGTTTCTAGGAGTTTGACTATTTTAGATACCTTATATAAGTAAATCATGCAGTATTCTTCCCCCCTGTGATTGGCTTATTTCACTCAGCATAACGTCCTCCAGGTTTATCTATGTGCTGCCTATGACAGGTTTTCCTTCCTTTTTAAGGTTTAGTGGTATTCTGCTATATGTATCTACCATTTTTCATTATCCATTCATTCATCAGTGGATCTTTAGGCTGTTGTCATATCTTGACTATTGTGAGTAATGCTGAAACGAACATGAGAAAGCAGATATTTCTTTGAGACCTTGATTTCAATTCTTTGGCTGTCTACTCAGAAGTGGGATTGCTGGATCATATGGTAGGTATATTTTTAATTTTTTGGGAAGCTCCATATTGTTTTTAATTATGGCTGCACCATTTTATATCCCTGCCAACATTGTACAAGGGTTGCCATTTCTTTATATCCTTGCCAACACTTAACTTATTATTACTATTTTTTTCTGATAATAGCCATCCCAACAGGTATGAGGCAATATCTCACTGTGGTTATGATTTGCATTTCCCTGATGATTAGTCATTGTGAGCATCTTTTCATATACCTATTGGCCATTGTATGTCTTCTTTGCAGACATGTCTATTAAAGTCCTTTGCTCGTTTTGTAATTGAGTTATTACTACTTTTTGCTATTAAGTTGTAGGAGTTCCTTAAATATTTAAAGTATTGACTATCAAATATATGGTTTAAAATTTTTTCATTCTATAAATTACCTTTTTACTCTTTTGATTATTTCCTTTGCTGTGCAGAAGCTTTTTTAGTCTGATAGTCCCACTTTTCTATGCTTGCTTTTTGTGCTTATGTTTTTGGTGTCATATCTAAGAAATCACTGCCAAGACCAGCATGATGAAGATTTTCCCCAATGTTTTCTTTTGGGAGTCTTGAGTGCATTTTTAGTTTAGTTTTGTGTATGGTGTCAGGTAAGAGTCTAGTTTCATTCTTTTTATATGTGGATACCGAGTTTTCCCAACATGAGTTGTTGAAAAGACTGTCCTTTCCCTATTGTGTGTTCTTGGTAACCTTGTTGAAGATCAGTATACTGTATATGCTGTATATGTATGAGTTTATTTCTGGAATCTCTATTCTGTTCCATTGGTCTATATTTCTGTTTTTTACACCAGATTCGTACTGTTTTAATTACTGTAGATTTGTAATATATTTTTGAAATCAGGAAGTGTGATGCTGCCATCTTTGCTCTTGTTGCTTAACATTGCTTTGGCTATTTAGGGTCATTTGTGTCTCCATCTGAATTTTAGGATTGTTTTTTCTATTTCTGTGAAAAAATGCCATTGAGATTTTGATAGGGATTATATTGCTTTGGGTAGTATGGACTTTTTAACAATATTAAGTCTTCCAATTCATGAACAGGGATGTCTTTCCTTTTATTAAATTGTCTTCTTTAATTTCTTTCATCAATATTTTATCATTTTCAATGTGCAAGTTTTTCACATCTTTGGTTAAATTTATTCCCGATATTTTATTCTTTTGGGTGCTACTGTAAATGGTATTGTTTTCTTAATTTCCTTTTTTGGGTAGTTTGTTGTTAGTATACAGAAAAACAATGGATTTCTGGTCACTGAGTTTGTATCTTGTAACCTTGCTGCCCATTGTGTCAGCACTCTGAGTGAGGGGAGACAGCAGGCAGTCCCTCCGATGGTGCACCTAAAGGCTAGGACTTTGGAAGTATCTTCACTCCTCTCTCTCCCTCCTGGGGGAGAAGCCCAAGCTTCAGTCCCTTCTCCCAGTTGATCAGAACCATGCCAGCTGCAGCATCCCTTTCAGGTCTGAGATCTGCTGGCTTGGGGAAGGGGCTAATGTGAGTAAAGTGAAATTGCCCTTCTTATCCATTTCTGTGTTGCTGTTGTTGGTTTTGGCTGCTGAAACTTCACTAGATTCTGGGCTTCTCGTAAAGGTATTTGGGTCCATATGTCATTGTTAAGTTAGTGCTTCTGTTGGGGAAGGAGGTCTTGGATTTTCTATTCCACCACCTTGCCCACCTAAAAAGCTGACATTGCCTATATTTGAATCCATAGTCTGTCACTTAACTCACTCTGTGACTTGAATCAATTGACTCATATCTGCTAAGCCATTAAGAAAGTGATAGGCATGTAGTAAAATCTTGATAAATGTTAGCTATTATTATTATTAATCTTATTATTAATAATTTGATATTCTGGGATGATGACATCTCTGAATTTAATTAATTTAATTACCACTTATATATTGACTCATATTAATGTTTCTAACTTTGAGATTATTACTTTTGCCCTCCAGATTCGCTTACTTAATGTCGCCTCCAGGATTAACGTGACCTCCAAGCTTAACACAGTGGAAACTGTACTAAGGACTGTACCCTGAAACTTGTTCCTCTTTCAGTGTTGCCTCTATCCACGAATGGCATAATTATCCTTCTAGTTGTACAAGCTAGAAACATTGGTGTCATCCTTAATATCCTTCCTTAACTGCCATATGAATCCTTCATCAAGTCCTATTAGTTTTACTTTCCAAAACATGTTCATATTTTTCTATTTTCTAAATTGCAACATCACTAACTTTAGTATAAGGCACCATCACACCTTGCTTGAACTATTGCACTAATTTCCTAAAAGCTCCCTCTGCATCTACTGTTTCCACTTAGCCCATCCATTCTGTGAACAGAAGTCAGAGTGATAGGGCGCCTGGGTGGCTCAGTTGGTTAAGCGACTGCCTTCAGCTCAGGCCATGATCCTGGAGTCCCAGGATCGAGTCCCGCATCGGGCTCCCTGCTCAGCAGGGAGTCTGCTTCTCCCTCTGAGACTTTTCCCTCTCGTGCTCTCTATTTCTCATTCTCTCTCTCAAATAAATACATACAATCTTTAAAAAAAAAAAAGTCAGAGTGATAAAAAGGCATATCTAATCATGTCACTTGCCTATTTAAAACCTTTTGGGGGGGTTACCTATTATTCTTACAATAAGACTTAAATCATTAGTAAGATTCCAAAATTCTCAGTATAATCTGGCCCCTGCTATGTCTCTAGGTTCAATTTGTGTTGCTGTATCTTACACCCTGGATTACAGCCATACCGGTCCTCTTTCATTTCCTCCAATACAACATGAACATTTTTGCTTCAAGATCTCTGCACAGTGCACATGCTGTTCCCTTCACCTGGAATCTTTTCCCTCCTTCCCCCAGGAATACCTATAAATCGTTCAGGTCTCAGCTTAAGTATGACTTCTGCAGGGAAGTTTCCCCTGATACCACAGTCTAGGTCAGAACCATATTCATATTCTCAGCATAATTTATATTTACTTCTAAAATCAGCTATTGTAGTTCTAATAAAACAATTAGTTATGTGCTTATTGTTTTAATTTTATTGGTATGAATCCTTTTCCAAATGGAAGGTAAGTTCTAGGAGGGAGGGGTTATGTCTATCTTATTAATACTATGTCTTCAGCATCTATGTAATGTTGAGGAAAAGAGATTATGCCTTAAGAAACATTTGCTGAATGAATGAATAGAATTGATGATATTATATCTGAGCTGAGTTTTGAAGAACATGTATGAGTTAGCTATACAACTGGGGATGGAGAGGGTAGCAGGGAACACTGGAGGGAAGGGGGCACCAGAAGGAGGGATGCAAGAGGTAAGAAGATGTGAGAGGCAAGAGATGAGCTGGACATTCAGGCAGAAGCAATGAAAAGCATTCCATACTATTCCATGACCTATAGATTTTTTTACCCTGAATACAGTTGTAAATTATAAAGGGAATTTAAATAGCTAAGTGCCTGGATCAGATTTGGACTTTGGCATAAAATGCTCAGCAGAAGTATAGAAATGGACTAGAGAGAAGAAATTTTTGGAAAAGGAAGACCAGTTAGGAATCTGTTAGGCTAATTGTGTTGAGAAATGATGGTATCCCGAACTAAGGCAGCTGTATAGAGGGGAGGGAGCAATTCTGAAGCTGTTAGAGGGGTATCACTGAGAGGATTTCACCACCAGTTGTGTTTGGAGAGTGGAAGGGGGTGCTATGAATTAGTTTTTGGTTTATATTTTGGACAATTGAATGATTAGTGTTGGAATTTATAAAGACGGAAGATAAGGTATGAAAGACAAATTTAGTAGTGGTGGTAAAATAGTGATTTGCTCTTGCTGTGTTTGAGGCATTTAAAAATATCTGCGGAGCTGCCTAGTGGTGTGTACAAGAGGCAGCTGATGTCATAGGAGAAGATGTGCTTCTCTGTAGGGAACACTGTAGAACTTCAAGAAGCCTTTGAGCCCTCACCAAGTACTCTTAGTCCTAGACTATGCACACACATATAGACACAACATTTTGGATATAATTTTGTTGGGGGGGGTTCACAGACATCCTGAAGGGCATTTTCCTTTTTTCTTTTTGGATTAAAAATAAGAAAACAGAAGAGAGAAACCCAGGTAAGTATAAAGGAGTGAGCAAGCAAGGTAAGTCCAAGAAAGATAACACAATGGATTGACCAGAGACATAGGTGAGGATAGATAAAGAATAGTGTCAGAGAAAACATGAGAGAGGGAATTTCTCAAAGAAATGAGCAATCAGGAGTATTCAGATATTGTAGAAATGTACAGTGATAAGGACTGAAAGTAATGGTTTTAGTGATGTTGTAAGGATGGAAGCCCAATTGCTTCCAAAGTTAGTGGAAGATAAGAAAGTAAAACTACCTGTACAATATTCTTTTCTAGAAACTCGATATTGTGGAAGAAGAGAGGTAAGGCAATAGCCGAGAGAGCATAGGTTTGAGGCAAGGATTTTTTTGGGTTATTTTTAAATTTTCATTTTTTAATGGTTGCATCACAAATACGTTTTTTTAAGATTTATTTATTTATTTGTTTGTTTATTTATTTATTTATTTATTTGACAGAGAGGGAGACAGTGAGAGAGAACACAAGCAGGGGGAGTGGGAGAGGGAGAGGCAGGCTTCTTGCCGAGCAGGGAGCCCGACGCAGGGCTTGATCCCAGGATCAAGGACCTGAGCCGAAGGCAGATGCTTAATCGACTGAGCCACCCAGGTGCCCCCATAAATATGTTTCTATGTTGAGGGTAAAGAGGCATTCAAAATTTATTTGAAGAATATTTGGTGATTTTTTTTTTCTAATTCAGAAGAAAAGAAATAAAAGGTTTCTGAAAGTGGAGTTCAAGCATCTGACTTAGAGTTTGTGAGAGTCAGCAACTTAGTGCTAGAAGAGGGCCAGTGGGATCCAGCAACGGCGGAAGGCACATTGTTGTAGGGAGTGCGTAAGCAAAGGCTGGACACAGTTCGTCAGGCGTAATATAGAGGGATTTCCCAATTATATGGAAAATTGAACTACATGAACACCAACGTCCCTTCCACCTCCGGGATGCTATAGTTCTTCTTTTCTTTTCTTTTTTTTCCAGGAAATTCCTAGGGAGAATCAGAAAACCTTTTATTCTACTTGCTTGAGAAAATTGGTGCCCTAAATTCAGAAAAGCAAGTTGCGCTGCAAGCAGTATTTGAATCGTTTTGGGTTGATATGCCATGGGAACAATCTGTCAGATCTAGTTACAAAAAAACATGTGATAGTTTAGATTTAATCAAACACGGTATGTCAGAGCTTCTGCCTAGGGAGTTTGCTAATGATGATGTGTTATTTTTTTTCTCTTTGAAGCCATCTGACAAATTTTGGGATCAGAGGGTGATATTTGCTACTTTTACCTTAATTTTTTAAGATAAATGATTCTTTTTACATTTGCCCTTCTCATGTATAAAATATGAACATGTTCATATGAATGGCAGCAAGACTTAGAATGATTCTCTACATGCAAAGATCTAATATATGTTCACAGCAACAATTTTGAGGAATATGCTGGAGAAGTTCGAGAATATAATTTTATCATGAACAATTTTAGAGTGTGAGATTGTTAATGTGACGCTTTGTATAAGCATTGTTACAGCACTGTTTCTTTTAAAATAAAGTACCCCAAATACCCCCACTGAACACATTTTAATGAATTTGATGAAGTAGAATTAGTAAATATTCCAAAATTTGGGTTTAATAATTGAGTAATCCTAAATAGCAGACTTCATTACATCAAATAAGAAAGAATGTATTATTGTCCCACTTTTATTTTATGTATTTGTATGTCTGGGTTTATACGGGTCTTGGGAAACATTTCTAAATGCCTCACTGTATAAAAAGAAGGGGAGCCACAGAAAGAGGTCCTCTTAGTCTCCATTTTGGAATGGAGCCGGCTTTCCTTGTCTTACTGAAGTGGAGCTCTAAAATAATGGCAAGTATCAAATCTCCCCAGCCCAAGTATCCCAAGTGGTGTAACCAAGTCTAGACTTCATAAGAATAGTAAACAGATTAGTTAATAAAAACTAAGAACACTTAATAGTGCAATTCTTTTCATGTAACCACTGTAATAAATCTTAAAAAAGATTTATTTATTTGAGAGAGAGACAGAGAGAGAGAGTGGTGGGGGAGGGTCAGAGGGAGGGAGGGAGGGAGAGAGAGTCCTAAGCAGACTCCATGCTGAGTGTGGAGCCCACGCAGGGCTTGATCCCACAACCCCAAGATCATGACGAGCTGAAACCAAGAGTGGGACACCCAACCGATTGCACCACCCAGGAGTCCCGACTGAGTGCTTTTGATAACAACTACCATTCTCTGCCCGCTAACTAGATGAGGCCCATAATCGGGAGTAATTAGATTAGTATTGAGGGTCCTTGCCTTTCAATAATTTGGTTCTGTATCTCCCTCCTGTCTTAAAGTTATTCATTCATTTATTTATTGAAACAAATATTTATTGGGCACTCTTATGGATTGAATTGCATCCCCCCAGATTCCTATGTTGAAGTACTAAGCCCCAGGATCTCTGAATGTGGGGAGTAACTAAAGTTCAATGAGGTCATTGGTGTAAGCCCTAATCCAACCTGAATATTGTCCTTATAAAAAGAGATTAGGGTTCAGAAAGACTCTGAGAAAAGACACTTGTGAAGATGAAAGGAGATGACAGCCAAGGAAAGAGATGTCTGAACGGAACCACGCCTGCTGTTACCAATATAATGGCCTTCTAGCTTCCAGATCTGTGAAGAAATAAATTTGTTTTTTAAGCTGTTTATTCTATGATATACTGTGCTATGGTAGCCCTAGCAAACTAATAAAATGCTTCTTAGACTTTTGTATGCACAAGGATAACCTGAATGCTTGTTAAAATAGAGATTCCTGAGCCCCACAGAGTTTCTGATTTAGGTTTGAAGTGGGGCCCAAGAATTTACGTTTCTAACCAACTTCCAGGTGTTGTGATGATGCTCCGTACTTGGGGAGTTGCACCATACTTTGGGGAGTAGCATTGCCAGAGTAAATATGAATGCCTTTTAGAAGGGTAATAAATAATCTTCATCACTGATTTAATCACTAATTGTTAAATTATCAGGAATTTTGTAATCTTATTGTTATAAACATCTATCCTTGAAATTGAGCATGGAGGGAGTGTTTATGTCACAGCAATTGGCAAATGCTGCAAAAGAAGGCTTTAATCGCTGGAGAGCCAGTGAATGAGTTTATTAGATTGCTTTTTACAAGTTATGGAAAGTAGAGAAAAACCAAGGGCATGGGCCTGTAAGGAATCCCCTAAGCTGAGAGAGACACAGAGAATGAGGGCACAAAATGCTAAATACTTAAAGGAATGACTTCAAGGAACTTAAGGTCAGTGATTTTATTATTGGATTAATAATTCTAACAGATCACTTTCAACCAGGCAGTTTGAAAGAAAGAAAATAATTTGAACTTTAGTCACTGGCCTGGTGCTCCCTGGCTGTTTGGGTATATAATTTAAACTTTAGAGCCGACAACTTTTTTATATAAGATATGGTGGGCAGAATAGTTTGAGCTGCCTCTTCTGTTTCTTAGACTTCTGAGCGCAGTAGCCTAATGAAGTGCCTAATTCCCACTCACTCGAAATTGAATTTTTCTTCTTTTCCTTTTTTTTTTAGGTTCAAAATCTCTGGAGCTCATGATTGTGTAAGTACCTGGGCTGATGGGCCTGTCCCAATTACCTTTCAAGGTGGTTGAGAAGATTAAATGAGATCATGTATTAACAGAGCTTTAAAATTCTACTGAGTTATACAAAGCAAGGTCAAGTTAATATGAGTTTGGAATTTGGGAGTTTTTGGAGTTTGGGTAGGAAAAATTTAAGGCCAGGGATTCATAGAGTACTATATTATGGTTAATGTGACTGTTCTTGACATGTCTTTCTGTGCCTGCAGGAAACGGAGAGGGGAACTTCTCAATTTAGTTCAGAAGAATTCCAGAGAGATTTTTTCCTCACAGACAGAAAATATGCTCATGTTTATATTTACATTACTTTATGTTACACTAATTTATTCATTATCTACAGGAATTTCTTCACTCTTCATTCTTCTGACAAATATTTGTTGAGCTTCTGTTATGTGCCAGGCTTGGGTTATATACTAGGGATGAACATAAGGTAGACATGTTTCTTATACACAGGACGTTTACAAGTCTAGAGGATGTGGAGACTAAGCGACATCTGAAAAAAATACATTTTATTAAAAAAAAACACAACACTTTTATTGCCCATTAGGATTTGCTATACTCTTTCCCCAACTTCCCAAAATACAGTATGGTTTCTAAAAGAAGAGGCAGTTATTTGGAGACGCTGAGATCATCGGTATTTGGGTGTGTATATGATACAGAATAATTACATATGTTAGACTAATTGTAGTAATTGTGGAGACACTACACTTAATCTTGTTTGAGTGCAAACTGGAAAGTATCTCTTTATTCAGAAACTTAACTGACTATGCCTGCCTCTTCACAGTGAAAAGCTATAGCAATTACCTGGAAAATAAAGACCCCAGAACTGTCCAGCCAAAACAATCTGAATACCTGTATAATTTCGTTTTGGAAAAAAAAATGTTTTTTAACAGTGAGTGGCTTATTTATTTGTAAGATTATTAGAATTAAACATTTACATGGCACAGAAGAGAATTTAACATACAATTGAAATACTGTAAATCAACAAACACAAAACTGGAACCCAAAACTGTATCAATCATGTTTTTATTCTCTGTATCCTATGAGACTTTGATAGTTTGGGGCCCTCACTGACCAGGAAGAGAATGTCCCTTCCAGGTCTAGCTAATTCCTAGAGGTAGTTAATGACTTGTCTATGAGCATGCCCAGGACATGCAAACCAACCAATCCAGAGCCCATACTCTGAACCAGCTCCTCTGTCTTCTACACTTCAGGAGGCAATATCCCTGTGCTCTAATAATCCCAGGGCCCAGTACCAGAGCATTAGGGACAACCTTTAGAGCCTGGAGCCCATAGAAATTATTCAAACTATGCAATCCTAAACTGTTTACCTGCTCCTTCCCACAAAACCACAATAAAGGCTTTTGCCCCTGATTTTGCCTCACTCCTTCCACCTCCAACTGACCCTCATGTTTCCCCATGGGGCCCTGCATGGTGTGGTGTGCTCTATTCTGTTGGGAATTGTGAAAAACACTTTTCAATGACTGTTGTCTCCTGATCTGTTGGCCTCATCACACCTGGATAAAAACAAAATCCTGGGTACATTTTAAAACAAAGTCACAGGAACCTGGGAGTGTTTTCAGGAAGAAATCAGAAGTTAGGGTGAGTTAGAAAAACCTTCAGTTAGGTAGAGGAAATAATTGAATATGAAGTGATCAGTCTAACTGGAACTGTCTGATAGAATAGAGGTGACATGTAGATGATAAGTAATCATCAAATGGAAAAGCAGGTCTATTCAGGCATCCATCTGTGGCCCATGTCTGATGGCTGCAAAAATTTTCAACTTGCCTATTGCTCAGTTCAATCCCAAGAAAAGGACATTTTCTGATCAGCCCTTCTTAATCCTAAGTGAATTAACTGATAATACAGATCTATCTAAAAAATATTTGATAATAGGTGGCCAGTATATACAATGTACAACTGCTTTTGGGTGTTCAGCTAAGAGGACAGTAGCCTGGTCCCCCTGTACTCCCATGTGCACCTGCCGTATGATGTGCCCAGTAGCTTCTGTATCAAGTTTTTAAGTTTAATTCCAATATAGTTAACATACAGTGTTATATTAGTTTTAAAGTGCCATATAATGATTCAACAATTCTATACATTATCCAGGGCTCATCATGATAAGTGTACTCTTTAATCCCCTTCATCGACTTCACTCATCCCTCCACCCACCTCCCCTCTGGTAACCCTCAGTTTGTTCTCTAGAGTTAAGAGTTTGTTTCTTGGTTTGTCTTTCTCTTTTTTTCCCCTTTGCTTGCTTGTTTCATTTCTTAAATTCCACATGAGTGAAATCAGATGGCATTTGTCTCTCTCTGATGGACTTACTTTGCTTAGCATTATACTTTCTTAGCTCCTACCACATTGTTGCAAATGGCAAGATTTCGCTCTTTTTTATGGCTGCATAACATTCCACTGGAATGCATAACATTCCAATATATATTTTTATATATATTTTATATATATATATATATTCACCCCCCCCACATCTTCTTTATCCATTCATCAATCAGTGAACACTTGGCCTGCTTCCATAGTTTGGCTATTGTAAACGATGTTGCAATAAACATAGGGGTGTATGTATCCCTTGAATTAGTGTTTTTGTATTTTGGAGATAAATACCCAGTAGCGCCATTACTGGATCACAGGGTAGTTCTATTTTTAACTTTTTGGGGAACCTCCATACTGTTTTCCGCAGTGGCTGCACCAGCTTCCACTTCTACCAACAGTGTAGGACGGTTCCTTTTTCTTCACATCCTCGCCAACACTTGTTGTTTCTTGTGTTTTTGATTTTAGCCATTCTGACAACTGTGAGGTGATATCTCATTGTAGTTTTGATTGACATTTCTCTGATCGTCAGTGATGTTGAACATCTTTTCATGTGTCTGCTAATGATGTGCCCAGTATTGTTTCATAGTGTCACAGTTTTAACTGTTTTATACTTAAAACTGTGCTATGAAGTAGATAAAATAATTACCCCTTCTCCCACAAATGAGGAAACTGAGGTATAGAGAGATTAAATATACACAAGTGTAGGTACATTGCAGAAACTCGTCATAAACTCAAGCATTCTGATTCGTTTCCCTTAGTCCCTAGACTCTATTGCCTCCCCCTTCCTTCTGCCTAGCTGGCACTCAAATTTCAAATGCCAGTGTGTCTTGTGAGAAGTTCTCTTTGCTTCCCCTTTTGTGTTTTATAGGATGAAGCATTCTTCTGGTACAGTCTGCTGCCGTTGAACATGGTTTAAACAGGTTGCAGTATGTCTCGTGCAACAGGAATTCTTGAGGGAGGCCATCCAGGCTTACACAAGGATTTTCCATATTTCTACTCTGCCATCCTTAGATGTAGGATTTTATCCTCAGGCTTATTGCCTCCAGTCGCATAGTGGCTGCCGCACTTTCTGGTATCTCCTTTTCTGGAGAAGGAGAGAGGGATGGACAAAGGGGCAAGGAGCTAAGTTGTGTTTTTAGAGATATTTTGACTCCTTATTTGGGAATAAGATAACGTCTTCGTGGATTTCTGGCTTTATCTTGTTGGCAAAACTATATCGCATGCAGGGGAGTCCAGGAAATTGAACATTTTTAGTTGATCACATTACTATTACAATTGAAATCAAGAGTCTCTTTCTTATTAAAAAAGAAAAGAGGTATTGAAAATAGGTAGGTCTACTCCTGGAGTTCAACCCAGTGTATTCTAATTATTTATATAAGTTCGTCTTTCCTGGTAGGTTGGGTCTTTTCCTATCTGTCCTTCCTTCCTCTTAATTCTCTATGACCAGAAGTCCACCTAGCATATTGTAGAAACATAAAAGTTTATTGAATGAACCACAACGATTCTTGACTTTGGCTTTAAGACCATAGGCATTTGTTGTTACTGCTTTTATCTCAAGCTGGGTTGTGAAATTCTCAACTCAAATTTACCTGTGGATCACTTCATCCAGTACTTGATGTCCTTTTAGAGACTGAAAAAATATATAGTGCCTCAAAAAATTAGATGATCACTGAATTAGGAACTTCTAGAAGCACAATTTTCCGAAATGAATACATCCTGCATTGTTTTTTTAGACAGGGCCACAAAGAAAACAAGTGGCACATAGGCTGAAACCACAGGGGATCACAGAAAGAGGTATAGTGGATCATTCAGCTGCTGCTTCAGTTGATGTTTCCGTGATCCATGAGATAGAATATGGCTGAGAGGGTAAAGGGTGGGAATGATCTGCGCTTCTTTGGGAATTTACGTTTGTGTAGACTTCACCTAAAAGAAAGAAAAATTAGATCCTCTATTATTCCTAATCTGTTAGGGGAAATTTTGTTTTCTTCTTTTGATGTTTTCTAAAAGATGAATCACCTAAAAAAGAAAATTTTAACTATTGAAAAATGTTGGCAAAATATTGGCAGAAGTCTGGCTTTTAGCTAAATACTTCTGGAGTGTTGAAATGAAAAAGTGCGATTCAGGCCTGAGTAGTGGTATTTCTAAGTGGACTTGACATCCCTTGAAAAGAAAACTGAGCTGGATCAAAGTGACCTCAAATTTGGAAGGCAATTCCATGTGTTTGAAAGTGTCCCTGACCACTATGATCTTCTTCTGCGGGAAGAAACTCTTTGTCTTTACACACTTATATGTGTAATAAAAACTGGTTCCCATACTACTTTTATATAGTTTCATTTGCACTGAAATACCTCCATGATTGTCTCATAAATTTTATAAATGCTCATGGATATGATATAAGATCTCTTACATATGATGATATTAAAAATTTATCAGAAATCTCAATCATATTTTGATAATTTACAAAACCCTGTTAATAAAGTGCTTTTTTGTGATTAATCTGATCCCTCTCCTCGTTGGAGTATAAAGACCCAATAAACATTTTCCCTTAATAAGCACTGAAGACAGGTTGAGTACTGAAGCACTGAAGACCGGTTGAGTACTGAAGTACGGAACACAGGTTGAGTACTGAAATACTGAAGTACGGAAGACAGCTTGAGTACTGAAGTACTGAAGAACAGAAGACAGGTTGTTATGATGTTACTTAGGCACTGCAGCCTCAGTTCCCTTTTGTGGGTAGTATTCACATATGTTTGGGGCTGTGTTGATATTCTCTGACACTTCAGATATACCTTCCACTGCTTTCCACTCTGTCCTGTATCTTGGAAGACTGACTGACTTCCCTGGACTGCATCAACCATGCTTTCCTTGGAGAGGGTGGGGGTGGCACCTGGAGAAAAGAAAGAGAGGTTGGGGAGTTTGTTTCTCTGGTTCCTTCTCTGCCTGACCATGGTCTGGCAGTTGCTTTGTTCCTCTCTCCTACACCCACAGCTTTTGCCATGTTCTGGTAACCACTTCCCCCCCACTTCCCTTTGCCCTTCAGGCCTTAAAGGAGGGCATGCAACAAGCAGTTTCTGGCTTTGGGGAGTGTCACTGACCTTTGCCATTTTCCTGTAGCACTGCCCACAGCGTTGTGAGCAGCTGGTCCATTTGAAGTATGCCATTGGATTCGTGCTATGACCCCAACTGATAAAAGGGCACCCTATTTTATTAGTCTTGTGCTTCCATGAAGTGTCTTCAGTTTCATTCTTCAAAAGAAGTGGTGAATAAATATTTTGGAGCTTACTTGTATTCTATATCCCCACAAAAAGGAAGAATGGGAAAAATATCAATGCATGAACATTGTCTTGCGTCTTGCCTTTGCTCTGGGATCAGCCTGCCTTCCAGCGGTCTGTGGGTTCCCTCTTCTTCCTTCTGTGGAGAAGCTCCCTGGAACAGGACTTCTATGCCCTACTGATGCCTGAGACTGTAAGGATAAATTTAGGGAGGCATAGTTTGGGGTCTGATATCCAAATTGCCTTTTGTGGTCCAGCTTTACCAGTAATCAGGTTGATATTTTGATCTCGATGTTTCCTGTGTATAGTTACCAGTTTGCACGGAATCTAGAGGGAAGGAAAAGGTAATTGATTTGACTCATTTTAAACCCCAATAATAATCAAATTTTATATGGGGAAGTAAGTAAGGAGACATGGGTGGTTTATTTCTTGCCACAAAACCTTAATGACTTCTACAAATCTATTTTGTTGGCAATTAAATGACTGTACTTATCCATGAAATCTATGATCACAATCCAAATTCACCACTTAAGACCTGATCATTTTACTTTCAAGCTTTTAATGCGGTGGTTATTAATAACAGCATCAAGATGATAAAAGAGAGGGCTTTAAGGAAAACTAATATTCTAGAAAGTTATTTAATGGTTTTATTCCATCAGGAAAGTTGGTTTTGACTAATTAAGCAAGCTAATTTGTCTTTGGGCTTGGGTTTGCTTGACTGTTAACATGAAGTTTAAATTCATGGAAGACATTTTGTTCAAATAAAATCTAATATGAAACATAAATATGGAAAAGAAATTCAACCAGCATCCTATTAGTATAAATATATCATATATATTGAACTTCTGGACATTTATTTATACAATTAGAGAATAAACATTTTAAACTTTTGTTAGGAATGACAACTATATTCATTAGCCTCCAATTTATTTGAATATTTTCATTTGGGTTGAGCAATAATCTAGAAACTTCTGATTTCTTTCTTTCTTTCTTTTTTTAAAGATTTATTTATTTGAGAGAGAGAGAGAGAGAGAGAGAGAGAGCGAGCAGGGGGAGGAGCAGAGGGAGAGGGAGAAACAGGCTCCATGCTGAACGCGGGGAGACCAACACAAAGCTTGGTTCCAGGACCCTGAGATCATGAACCGAGCCAAAGGCAGACACCTAACTGACCGAGCCACCCAGGTGCCCTGAGAAACTTCTGATTTTTTATAGATAAACAGTTAAATGGAAGAAGTTAAAATATTTATTAATATTTTCCTTATCATTTGTGCTTTATAAACTTTTCCTTGAGAAATCCTTCTTTAGTCTAAGGTCCTATAGGTCATAAAGTTATTCTCCTTTGCTTTCTTCTAAAAGTTCTAAAGTTTTGGCTTTTTAATATTTGCCTTTAATTCTCTTTAATTTTGTTGATCTTTGGAATCTAATTTTATTTTACTATAGAAACCATTTTCCTAGCATTATTTTTGAGTACTCTTCTTTTCCATTGCCTGCAATCCACCACCTTTATATATCACCCATGCATATAGCCCAAGTGTTTCCAAGCTCTCCTGTTCCATCCGTCTCTTCATCTTTTCCTAAGAAAGTACCACTTTATTTAATTGCTATAGTTTTGTCATTTGTCTTGTTGTCTGCTAGGGCAGTGATTGTCAAATCTGGGGGGTAGGTATCAAAATCACCTGGGAATCTTGGTAAAAATACTGAGGCATGGGTCTTACTGCAACACACCTAGGCCTCAGTGTTCTTTATTATCAAATACACAGCAATGTTCAAGAACAAGTGTCCACTCACTGACACACACATACATTTTTTCTTCTTTAGGAATGATTTGATTGTTCTTGCCCTTCACATTTTCATTTAATTTTAAAAATCTGTTTGCCGGTTTTATATGATTTTGGTTGGGATTTAGATGAGGACAACATTAAAGCTGAAGATCATTTTTGTGTGGTTGTTTTTGTTGTTGTTTTAAAGATATTATCTATTTATTTGAGAGAGAGATCGAGCAAGAGAGTGAGAGCACACCAGTGGCGTAGAGGGGCAGGGGAGAAGGAGAGAAGCAGACTCCTGGCTGAGCAGGGAGCCTGATGCGGGGCTCAATCTTAGGACCCTGAGATCATGACCTGAGCTGAAGGCAGATGCTTAACTGACTGAGCCACACAGGTGGCCCCTGAAGATCATTTTGTAAATGCTTGTCAAAAATTGCTCTTTCTTTCTCATATGATCCATGTACATGGGTTTCTGACCCACCACTCCACTAGAAAAGATGTAAGTTTATAGCTCCTGTTAATCACCATGGTCTACATTTTCACTGTAATATATATGTTTTTGAGGAACAGTAGAAAACAAAAAAAATTGCATGGAGAGGAAGATGCTGTGTGCATCTCTCATCAGTGTGTTGACTGTGAGGATTGTGTTGCTAAAGAAGTTGAGGACAGATTAAGGGAATTTTGTCCCTCAACTCATCTTTTTCCTTAAATGCTAACAAACACTACAACTTGGATAGCTCAGAAAATATATCACAATTCACTTGCATTTATCCATGAGAATCCAGAGTGAATAAAGTGCTTAAGTTACATCAGGGCAAATTTTCTCACTTTATTGATTTCCAGAAAAAAGTCAATAGGAGCAATTATTGACTTGACAGTTCCTTTACTTCTCAAGAAGTGAAAGAAATGGTGCTTGAAACTAGGATGATGAGAAACAACATCGTCCTTACCTCTATGCCTTGCTGCACAAGGATTAGAAAGCACACTGTCTATGTGGGAAGACACAGACACGTTTTCTTGAGCTATACACTCAGTTCCATGAAATCTCATGCAGAATGGCAAGGTGGCCACCATTTGCCTTCAGTTTCTCCATCTGCATTGAGTTTGGGCATCTTGCTAGTTCTGGCCTCTTTCTTAGGACTGATCTTGAAGCTGGTATACCAGAGACAAAAGAAAGTGAATGGAGAGAACACCTGTATTTCTTTATTTTTTCTTCTGTTCTCTCTCTCCTTTGCCTTTGGCATACTGACCAAGAAGTTGAAAAATATGTAAAATAATTTAGTAGTTTAGTTTGTTTAAATTCCAGCTCTGTCATTTATAAGTTGTAGTGTCTTAGGATAGTTATTAAAGCATGGACCTCATTAAAAAATGGGATGACAATAATTTGTTTGGAATGGTGCTAAATTAGTAAATACATGTGAAGAGTCTTAGTATTGGGGGTGTTTTCAAACTGTTCTTCATTATCATTTCATATGAAATCAATATAGTAGATAGCCACCAGCTTAAAAACATGCAAATAGAATAGAAAATATCAGAGTGTGTCACACTAATGAAGTGCTTCCTTCAGTTTCAAACACACACACACACACACACACACACACACACACACACACACACACACA
>NW_027397066.1:30549916-30563900 GCF_003265705.2 Callorhinus ursinus | reverse complement strand
ACACACACACACACACACACACACACACACACACACACACACACACATAAACAAGGTTCCCATGAAAAATGTATTTCTTACCACGGGATGAGGTAAAGGAAATTTGAAAAACACTAGTACAGGGCAAAGCAGACAGTCGATAAATATTAACATCTTTCTTTTCTTTTTTTATTTTACTTTTTGCCTACCTTGTAAACTGGAACTTGGTCATAATAAAAAAAATGATCTTTGGAATTAGTTAGGGTACAATAAAGCCCCATTGAGATGTGGCTACTGGATAGGCTCCATGTCTCAGAAACATGTGTTATGTAATGGAACCTCAGTGGGTACAATTTGCTACATGCCAGGGATCATCAGATATACTTGCTGGTAATGAACACCTCGGTGGAATTCCAAATTTCCATGAGATCAATCTGATCAAAGTACATATTTGTCCCAAATTTAATTTTCAAATCATTATGTTAGGCTTCATGTAAGTCATTTAGCTTCTCTAAACCTCAAGTTTCCATCTGTCATATGGGGATATTATTGTTTTCTGTTGAGCATTGAATGAGTCAACATCTGTAAAGTATTTGGCACATAATAAACATTCCATAGATGTTAGCTCTCATCTCAGGAAAGGGCCTAGGGAAATAGACGGTGAGATGAAAAAGATCATGCAGGAGGTTCTTCGGGGTTGATCTCAGGAACATCACTACAAACAAATGAGGAAGGCACAACTGGGCAGAAGAAGAAGTCAAAAGTGCAATTTCAACAGAGGCCCACGGGGAGCTCTGGTGCTGAGATGGCCATCAGATTGTTCTGAATGGAGGTAAGGCAGTCAGACCTTTTTTACCCCTGCGTAAAACCGAGGTAAGTGTGGATAAGGTAAGCTCTTTTGTGGAGGGAAAACCCCAGAAAGTGATTAGGTGGGGAGAAATTGGCCACCAATATTGGCCACCAGCATTCCCAGCAGCTGTGAGAGTAGGCATGTTTCAGTCCTGGGGGTCAGGTAGCACATCACAGTGCCCACCACATGTCATCCATGTAGTACTTGGATCCACTTGCCTCACACAGAAAATGTGTCCCATCTGGGATGAATGCCTCCAGGATTCATCCAGAATTCTTTTCCATGGGAAACATATGAGAGGAATGTTAGTGGGATGAATTAGAGTTCTTACCACTACAGCTGTTTCAAGGCCAGACCAATACTTGTCATCTCCCTCTCTACCACACATTCCAAAGACCCCTCGCCCTCAGACTGCATGGCTCCTGGTCTAGGTGGCCTACCTGGTGGGCAACCAGATCTTCATCCCTGGTCTCCATGCCCATCTCAGGCCAAGGCTGTTGTTTTTGTCCATTTATCATCAAAATGGGGCAGGAGGGTGCCAAGAAACATCCCTGTGGCCATCTGGGTGCTAAATCTATTTTTTTCCTGCCTCTTTTGTGTGACAGCTTTCTCCTGATGATCAAGATCCCAGCTCTGCCAAAATGGCAACTCCTTTCTTTGCCTGCTGGTCTCTTGGCATGAATATCCCCCAGTGCTTACATTGGCCTGTGAGACAGGAAGTAGGGAAGCAGAGCGCCCACGGACCACTACCATTGACTGAACACTCATTCTGTGCCAAATACTGCTGAAAGTGCCTTTGTAGTTATCAAAGTTCATTCTCATTGTAACTCTGTGAGACTGGTATTAGTTTTTTCATTTTGACACTGAGGAAATAGGATGAGAGGAGTTAGTAAACTTGCTTAGGTCAGTCACTTAATAAGTAGACGAACCACAGACTTAAAACATGTGGGGCTGACTGTATTGGCAGCAGGGGTCCAGGGATGTGAGAGATCAGTGCAGGCAGCAGGAATCAGAGAAGCTTCCCAAAGTGCGGCTAAACCTCTTTTCTCTTTCACTATTTCACTGCCGGTAGAGAAACCATGATCTGGTGTCCAGAAGGCATCCATCCTTCAAATTACTTGAACGATTATAGGCACGTGTGGAAATTTATTTTTGATTTGTTTCTCAAACATATACAGATATATGGTTCTTATGTGAAAGGGATTATTTCATACTTGCTTTTAAAATATTTTCCTGACTTACATTCCTGTAGTAGTCTTTATAATCATAATAACATATAATCATAATACACCTGCCTCCAGACCCTTCCGGCCTCTGACCAGTGGCAAGAGGAGGGTCATGGCTCAGAGTCTCTGCCCTCGAGCTCACGTGAGCCTGCTGTCAACAGTCACGTCAGACCCCTTGTGTGGGTTTTGAGAGTGTGAGGTGTTTTCTTCAAAGCGCCACCCTCCAAGTAGTCCCTGAAAATCACAGTTTCATTTCATACTTAATTTCCCACACGCCAGTTTCTAATTGTATGTGTAAAGTTATTTTTAAAAACTTTTCTGAGCCCTTGATTGGAAGTATTTAGAGAACTTTCTAGGGACCATGTAAGCTCAGGGTAAAATAAACCCATGGAGCCTTGCATTCTAAGTTCTGCATTCATATCTAGTCTAGGTCAAGAATGAGTGACAGCAACAACTTTAGCACCCCTGGGGAGAGGGACTAATTCCATTTCTGGACCTAGTCAATTTGATTTTGTCTTTTGAGACTTTCAGGAAGAAGTCTCAGAGAGCCATAAAGCTTTGCTTGGGAGGTGCCATGGCCTCATGGAATGAGACCATGTGTCAGAGTCAGAGTCATTTAGGGTTTTGTCCTGGTTCGGTCTCATGCTGTGTGACCTGAGAGAGAACAGCTTTTCCTCTGTTTGACTTGGTTTCCTCATCTGTAAAATTGGGATAATCATATAGGCCCTGCAGGGATTGCTGTGAGGATCTGTACACACACACACACACACACACACACACACACACACACACACACACCATTCACAATGGGCCAAGCAGTGTTTAAAACACTTTACAAATATTACATCCTTTATTACTCCTTATAACTTATGAAGGGGGAATATTACTATTATCCCCACTTTACATATAAGAAAACAGGCTCAGGGCAGGTAAGTAACTTACCTAGTGTCACACAGCTAATAAGTGGGAGAACTGAGTTACAAGTTTAAGCATTCTGGTTTCAGAGTCCATGTTCTTAACTGTTATTATGCTGCCTCAGATGGTAGCTATTTTTATAATCTAGTTTTAAAATGTATGATACAATGACTATATGTTATGAGATGTGTGTGCTTGTATTGCTTCTGTAGGAGGTTTTATTACAGTCACTTTCAAATACAAAATCAAATGAGTTTCCTTATTGTTAGGCCTTTAATGAAAATAAAATAGAGCCACAACACTTAAAGTAGGTTATTCAGTGTTATTTGAAAAGGTCTAAATTTCTTCAGGCTGCTGCATAAATTCAGTGTATCTTTCCTTGATTGAATACATTGGTAAGAATATTACTCTGCTTAGTACCTGCACTTACACTGACACTCTGAAGAAACACATCTCATTACAGAGTTTTTTCTGAGATTTAGTCATAGACATGTCCCAAAAAACAGACATCATACCAGTAAGTAATCATTGAGTTTCCACAATAAGTTCATAATCTCCAAAATTAGCAATTCCAAGTGTGGGAAATCCTACTTCAAAGTTAAATATTCATTTTTAAACTTGAGGACCTGGCTGTGCCTTTGATACAGTAATGTGCTTATAAGTCTCTCCAAGAGATAGGGCATGTTGTGGTTTTTAACCAGTTGGCTATGGAACCTATGATGGCTTTGTAATGTGTCAACTTGGCTAGGCTGAACTACATTCCCCAGAATTCCCTTCTCTGTGTATTTTCCCTTAGGGGAGGCCTCCAGAGACAAGGTAGAAATGGAGCACAGCGGTTTGTAGCTCTCACATGGTTGATTATCTGCTGACTCACCTTACTGTTGTGGGGCAGCAGGGGCGCCTGCAACTTCTCCACCATTTCGTGAATCCTCCTTCAGCTTCTCCAACGCTGAAGCCGGGTGTGTGTTTAACTCCCAGATGAAGAACATCAGTTTCTCCTATAGGATGCCCATGCCATCAAGGTCAGAGGTGGTGAGAACTGACCTGGGTTCTAGCTGTGATCTTGGATTTTAGCTTATCCTTATTCTGCCCCACTTGACTTTAATCTTTCCTTCTTAGTTGGACTTCAAGCTTCAACAACAGACAAAAAGACAATGACTTTCCAGAGATTTCCTTAAAAGTTCCCAAATTACATAATATAAAATCCCTTGTATATATACTATATGATATTTTTAAAAGCAAAAATAAATGGAGACCAATCTGAGAATCCCCTGAGCAGACAAAGCCAGTGTAGTCATACAAACAAAGCTGTATTTAGCTTATTTGGCAAGACTAACTCAACCAGAGTCATTTCTTGCCTTGGCCTCTGGAAATCATAAGGAAAACTTGAACTGTTTCCCAAGGTTGATATGTAGTAACCACTGACCAATTCCCTATCATTTAAGAAAATTTAATGTTATTACCAATCACTGTAAAGAAAAATACAGTCACTACTTTCTCACTATATGAGCGGCTCTATGACAATATACCCTTGAGTCTCATTCCATGTTTTGGCTTGAATGCCCCCAGTTTAGAAGTGCCTTTTTGGTGTGTGCACAATAAACTGTTACTAATTACTACTTCAGTGATTCATTGGTTTTACTTTGGCCATTTCTTAACTCTTGACAATATATATATATGTGATATTATATATGATATACAATATTTATATTTGTATGTGATATATATATATATATAACATATATGTATGATATATAACATGTGATATATATTACCTATTGGTTTTGCTTCTCTGATTGGGGCCCTAATAGATACATAACCCTCAAGTCATGGCACAGTTAATTACATCTTCAGAAACAGTATTCTGCAGAACACTAATTAGGAAATTTGAACGTAGTTGGGTCAATTTTTTGGATGCGATTTTCCCAATAGTTAAATAAAAACATGTTGAGAGTAAGTTATCACATAGCAGCATCTAAATTGCCACTTCACTGAAGGCTGTGGTAAGAAATAACATTTAGGGTTCTGTTGTAGGTTGAATTATGTTCTCCCAAAAATATATTCTAGTCTTAACTCCTGGTACCTGTGAATGTGACCTTGGATATAGGGTCCACGCATGTGTAATTAAGATAAAAGTTAAGATGGGGCCATAATGGATTAGGGTGGGCCCTAAATCCAATCACCAGTGTCCTTATAGGAAGAGACAGAGACAGGAGGACACAAAGAAGACTGACAGGTAATTTGGAGGCTGGGATTGGTGTTATGTTGCCACTACCAACAAACTCCAAAAATTGCCGGGAACAATCAGAAGCTAAAAGAGGTGGGGAAGTATTTCTCCTGGAGCCTTCAGAGTGAGCCTGGCCCTGCTCTCACCTTGACTTCAGACTTCTAGCCTCTAGAATGGTGAGATAGTAGATTTCATGTCAGTTCTTATGGCTGTGGTAAGCCACCCAGTTTGTGGTAATTGCTAGAGCAGCCCTAGGAAACTAAAACAGGATCCAAATGAACTTTCCTGATGCCTGTCTTGTGAAGTCCAGGATTCTCATGGTGGGCAGAAGCCAGGACAGTATTTCCAGTGCCCAGGCCAGTTACCTGCAAACAGATGCTCCCTGGGCATCTGTGTAATTGGTCCTCCTTGCATGTGACGAAGCATGACAACTTAGAACTGAGTCAGTCTGCCTCAGCTCCCAGGTGCTCTCAAAGGAAAGTCCTTCCTTTGAGTTCTGACTCAAGCTGATCTTATTTTTGCTTCAATTTCAACAGCAGGTTACAAGTTCAGGGCAGAGGTAGGGGTGGAGGAATTGTACAGGAAGTGGAAAGAGGCCTTTGGAGAGAACTATAGTTAAGACTTAGAAGTATTACCCCATCACATGGACCTACCTTCCTTCCTTCCTTCCTTCCTTCCTTCCTTCCTTCCTTCCTTCCTTCCTTCCTTCCTTCCTCTCTCCCCCCTCCCTCTCTCTATTGCTTCCTTCCTTCCTGTATCAATCATCCACATATTTATGATATAATGTGAGCCACTTTGCTAACCACTAGACTACTTAGTGATGTTCCATGATGCCTGCTTTCTTGGGGCTCACAATCTATCAGGGATACTGATACACAGAACTCACAATGTGTCAATTACTTACTAGGAGGACTGCTCTATTTCCAGGGGTTCAAGGATGGTGGGGAGCAGAGCATGCCAAACAGAAGAAATAGCATGGGAAAACCGCCTGAGGTACAAAAGCATTTCTTCACAAAGGTATATTTAGGGAACTGGGTGTATTTGGGGCATGCTATAGGAATGCTGAGAGATGAGACTAGAAAGAGGTAAGATCCTTGAAGGGACTTGAATGACATACTAAGGAATTTGGAATTTAGTATCTTTACCTACAGGGTGGTGTAGGAATCTCCAAAGTTCCTGAACAAAGAAATGACCATCACACTTTAGATCTGCCTTTATAAGGACCCTGTATGTAACACGTACTCCAGTTGGACAATAATGCCACATAGGTTGGGAACCATGTGGTTCTTATATTCCCAGAACCCAGCACAGTCCTTGGTGCACAAAAAGTGCTCTGCAATTGTGTGTTGAGTGAATGAATGAAGCTTAGAGAAGTAATTACATGTGGCCAAAGCCTGACATTTGAATCATGATTCTGGGAGATTTATAAAGGATAATAGAAAACAAATCAGAGGAACTATCAGCTCTGTTGTTGCCATCATCTTTCTTATATTTGCTCTAAATTTTTCCTGCTGTGATTCGGTCCAGAGCCCCTTGTCTTTTGTGGAAATGGAAGGTAACTGAGGAATACTTTTCCTTGGAGCATAAACATTGGTGTGCTTGATGACCATCACTGAATTGTCCTCAGTATCTCAGGAACAAACAATTTCTCCTTTTTAAAAATAATTTTTTCACAAGCCTCATTTTCCAACTATTTAATCATCTTTGCAGCTGGCCTGGATTTTCTATCACTTCCCCTCTTTTGGCTGCCAATATCTTGCCTGGAAGAGAAGCAGCTTGAGCTGCGTGGACTCCAAGGGAACAAATTCTGGCCAAATCCTTTGGACTAATAAGGAAAGACTAGGAAATGCTCCATACCTAATATTTGGATAATGTTTGGGTGCCAGTCAATAAATTAATGAGAAATTACTGAAGTACTATCTTGCTGATTTAAAAGGAATTAATTAGAATTCAATAAAATACACAAAGTTAAATTATAGCAAAGTGCTGTCTGAGATTGTTGAGAAATCAAGGTGAGTTGGCTTTAAAGTGGGAGGAAGATGACAGATATTGAGAGCTTACTGTGTATGAGAACTTTGCATACTTTATTTCTTTTAATTCTTAAAAGAACTAAGAAGTAGGCATCTGTCCTGTGTAATGAGTGAGAGGATGAAAGTTACTGAGTTTAAGTAACTTGCCCAGGGTCTCCCAAGGACTGACCGAGTCTGGACTCGAACCCACATCTGTCCAACTAAAAGGGCAAGGCTTTTTGCCCATTATCCTGAGATTAGACACAAAATCAAAGGAGTATCCAGGGAGCTGGCCTATTTATAGAAATCACCATCACCATTTGTTGAGAGCTTAGGCGTCAGGTTCTAGGCTAGATAAATTTTACAAGTATCAGATAAAATTTAATCTATTCTTTGTTGTAAAGCTGTTTCCTGAGAATTATTGTTCACATTTTACAAATAACCAAACTGAGGCCCAGAGAACTTAAATAACTCTTCCCTTTTTACGCAGTTTGTAAGGGGCAGAGCTGGGAGTGGAGGGACTTCATCCGAGTGCCATCCATTATGGCGGTCAGGAAAGGTTGCTCCAGGTTCAAGGGCAGGGGTACCCGGGGGGTGCTGACTGTGGGGAGTGGCCCCAGCTTTAATTAGAGAAAAAGCTCTGAGGCAGGTGGGATCTAGATTTCACTTTACCAATTTGACAGTTTTGATGCTGGGAGCAATCTCACTGAAAGAAAACAAAAGTTAATGTTTTTCCCTTAGACCATTTTTCCCCTGGAAGGCTGGGGCAGTTACTTCAGTCATCTTTTGCATGGTGTAGGGAGTGGAGTGTTTCTCCAACTTCAGTGTCCCTAAGAATCACCCCAGATACCTGATTAAAATATGACTCCTAGACCCCACTCCTGTGGAAAATTTCTAATTCCATAGGCCTGGAGTGGGCCTGAAGAATTTGTACTTTTAACCAGTTCTCTAGATGTTGCTGATGCAGGTAGTATGAATTCTGCCTCTTTTTTTTTTTTTTTTTTAAGATTTTATTTATTTATTTGAGAGGGAGAGAGAGAGAGACAGAGATAGTGAGAGAGAGCATGAGTGGGGAGGAGAAGGAGAAGCAGACTCCCTGCTGAGCAGGGAATCCAATTCAAGGCTCCATCCCAGGACCCCAGGATCATGATCTGAGCTGAAGGCAGACGCTTAACCAGGCACCCCTGAACTCTGCCTCTTAAAACGCTTGTGTAGTGGTTGCGATTCTGAGTCTGAATCCCTGATTCCATCACTATGAGCTTTGAGATGGTGAGTGAATTACTCAACCTCTTAGCCTCAGTTTTCCTATCTATAATATGGGAATAATGATGATACCCACCTACCTACCTCTCAGTCATGTGAGGATTAAATAAAGCAATGCACGTAAAACACTTAATGTCTTTCTGGCACACAGTAAATGCTCAATTAATGTTAACTCTCATTATGCTAATGAGAAATTAGTTATTTACAGAAGAAAAGATTGAGTCATTCTCTCTACTAGAAATTTTTTATGTTTTTGTGACTATGGAGGTGAGGGGTGGGGGAGGAAATTTACCTGTTCCTGGAAAGGTCAGTAATATGGGATTTTTTTCCCTTCTGTAATATTTGTCTCACATGCTTTTTTATTTTTCTTTTGCTAGTAGTGTACATTTATCTTTGAGTGCCAACAGATTCTTTGTAAAGGAATTCCTTGCTCAATGGTAATCACTAAATGGATCTCTGGTTGATGGGGCACTCATTTTTCTATGGGTCTTGTAAGGGTTGCTTGGAAATTTTCCTTTCCTCTGGCTTTTTGAGAGAAATGATAATGGAGGAAGCAAAACTCAGAAAGTTTAGAACTTTCTTTTCCCCTTCACATGCCCAGGTCAGAGATGCCCACACCCCTCTCAGAAATTGCCCTCCCCTGGACTGGAGGTGGAAGGACACAGACCGGGTAGATCTCCATCCAGCACCTGGAGGTCAGGACTACGGCCAGACTCCCAGACACAGGATCTGCAGAAAACCTCCAGCGCATCCTGGCTTCAGTGGGAATAAAATCCAAGCTCTTCAACATGTGTAGATGATGACTCTTTAAATTTCCTTGTTCAGGTTCCTGCTTATCTTTCCAGGTTCCTTTCTGTCCACTCCGCTCTCCTTTGTCCTCTTCATACTTACAGTTAGTTTGTGGGAGCCTTATTTTCTCTCCACTCTAGACTTGTCTAGTGCTGTGTCTTTGTCTGAACATGTTTTCTTCTGCTCTTTTTACCTTCATATTTCCTTTAGGTCTTACTTGGATGTTCATTTCTTTAGAAAGTTTTCATTAGGTGTTAGTTGCCCTCCTATGTGTTTCTATAACGATTATTGCTATTATACATTTAGCTAAATATAATATTATTTGCTTTTGCATTTGTCTCCTCTACTAGATTAAAAGCACCCTGACTCAGGGACCTTGTCTGTCTTATTCACTTTCTACCCCTAACACCCCATCGCAGGTATGAGGTAGAGACTCATTAAATATTTACTCAGTGAATAAACAAGTTGTCTTCTAACACCTGCCAGAGCATTTCCCATGATGGGAAACTTATTACCTCCTGAGGCTGCTGGATCCATTTTTGGAAGGGTCTGCCTGTTTGAAAGCTGTTTGAAAGCTTTTCCTGATTAATGAACTGAAATCAGTGGTCCTGTAACTTTCCAGGAGAGCAAGATGCCACAGTCTTGGAAGCGGAGACAAAATCTCGGGTCCTGTCATCTCATTGTCTTGAGAGGCTCCCTAGTTAGGACTCAAGTGCAAAATGACTGCTTTTTTAAGGAAGGGCTACTGGATAGAGATAGAAATGCAAATGTTGAAAGAGTAAAACTGATCACTCATCTGGGAAAGAGAACATTTGTCATTTTCTTTCTTTCTTTTTTTTTTTAAGGTTTTATTTATTTGAGAGTGAGAGAGAGAGCGCACATGTGCAGGCATGAGCAGGGGGGCAGAGGGAGAGGGAGAAGCAGACTCCCCACTGAGCAGGGAGCCCGACGCGGGCTCGATCCCGGGACCCTGAGATCATGACCTGATTTGAAGGCAGTTGCTTAACCGACCGAGTCACCCAGGTGCCCCTTTCATTTTCTTATTATGCAAGCAAGAGAGAAGCAAAAGGAGTGCCTCCAAGGAACAGGGATGGAGGGGCCTTCCAGGGAGGGAAGCTCTGTGCCTGGAACAACAGACTTGGGAATTTACCAAGAGGGCTTTGAATTGTTCTAAGATGTTCTGATTCATGATTGAAGCTCCTTGAGTGAAGGAGGTAATGCCCCTTGCTTTAAAAATGGAAGGAGTACAGTGAGAGCATTAGCGGCTATTCTGTTCCAGGTGGTAATTGTTGTGACTTACAGTCCATTGATTTTGCTTTCTTCACCCCAACCTCAGGAGGGAGATTTAATTATCCTCATTTTATAGGAGAGAAACAAACTTCGTAAAGTATGTGACCCAAGGTGACACAGTTAATAGTCATGGGGCTGAGGCCCTTATCCCAGTATTTCCTCACCACTTCATGGAGTTACAGTAATTTCTTTTTGACAACATACAAAACACACTGTCATTTACATAGACACAATATTTCAAAAGATAAGATTCTGGCACTGTTCTCACCCCCCAGGCCCCCTTTAAAAATCGCATTTTGTCCTTCAAATCTTCCTTACTTGAGAGGACACATAACAATGATCTCTAAATGCTAAGTTACATAAAACAAAGAATCTAAAATAGTGCCATTTTCTTCAGCACTTGCTACACATTTTAGCATTTTAAAACAGCAATTAAAGCACACACTCAATTTCTTAACTTCCCTCAGAAGAGTATTCAAATTGCCTCAGATAACGTGGTTGTAACAGATCCCAGGAAAATATTTCCACATCAGGGATAAGCTTAGAGGTATAATTAAGCAACTAATTGAAAACTGATAGGAAGGGAGAACTCTATACCAAGAATAGTGATCGTTTTCTTCAAAGTAACTGAGATAAGAGTCCAACTGTTTGCCATTATTCGTCCTGTCTCTTCTAAGCCCAGAGACACTGAGCCAACAGCTTCACTGGGCCGGTAATTTGTCAAGGGTGTGAGTGTGGCAGCTCTCCCTCAAGCCCAACTCCACCAAAATCAACAGTACTTGATGAATCTGAGGGCTACCAGAAAACCCTGACAGGACTGCAGTGCTGAGACCTTACTTGGAGTCTTGGGATTGATCAAAGCATATCTTTGGTGCTAAGATCATAATTTTTACAGAGCAAAGTTTAGATTTTTTTTTTTTTATTATTATGTTCAGTTAGCCAACATAGAGTACATCATTAGTTTTTGATGTAGTGTTTAGTTTTTAAAAAAGAACTCATGCAGGGGCACCTGGATGGCTCAGTTGGTTAGTCATCTGCCTTGACTTGGGTCATGATCCATGGGATTGAGCCCCGAGTCAGGCTCTCTGCTCAGCCAGGAGCCTGCTTCTCCATCTCCCTCTGCTGCTCCCCCTGCTTGTGCTCTCTCTCTCTCTCAAATAAATAAAAATCTTTAAATAAAAAAATTTTGAAAATTAAAAAAAAAGGAGAATTCATACAAATGGGTGTTTAGAACCCATCCTGGGTACCCTGTCAGGGTGGCAGTTCTTCTATTTTGCAGTGTCTTTCCAACTTCCTGAGCCCCTCATTCTCTGGTCACCTGCCAAACTTCCCTGTAGCACCAACCCCAGCATCTGTTCATTTCCCCCACTTTCTCTACCTGGACTGGATTCTGTCTGAATCTTTTTTTTTTTTTCCCCTGCCTCAGCCCCATTCATTTGGGGCCTTTCCAGATGACTGGGCTAATTTCTGATAAATTCATTCACTTAAGAGGACTTGCATTTCTAGGGATTAATCCTAATCATGGGAGAAGTCTTGAGAATTTCAAGCACAGTATTTAAAAGGACAAAAAAAAAATGTTTATGTTACATACCAGACTGTGCAATCAAAATATAATGTGAGCCACAAATATAACCTGCATGTGTAATGTAAAATTCTCTAGTAGGTACTTGAAAAAAGAAAGAGGAACAGGTGAGATTAACTTTAAGAATGATATACTTAACCCAATATGTTAAAATGATTATCCTTTAAATATGTCATCAATATAAAAATTACTAATGAGATATTTTACTTTTTTGGGGGGGTCTTTTTTGGAATCTGATGTGTTTTTACACTCAAATCTCAGTTTGGACTAACCACTTTTCAAGTGTTCGACAGCCGCATGTGCCTGGTGGCTACCATGCAGGATAGCATGAGTATATTCAGAAAGATGAAGAGTACATTTTCTGTGTGTCTGTGTGGGGATGAGGCATGGGAAGGGGTGATGTATGTGCATGTGTGACAGAAGTTATTGAGAGTACAATGAGGGGATGATGGTGGCGACAACAAAAGACAGAACAGGGGCGTCTGGGTGGCTCAGTTGGTTAAGCAACTGCCTTCGGCTCAGGTCATCATCCTGGGGTCCGGGGATCGAGTCTCACATCGGGCTCCCTGCTCAGCAGGGAGTCTGCTTCTCCCTCTGATCCTCCCCCCTCTCATGCTCTCATTCTCTCTCTCAAATAAATAAATAAAATCTTTAAAAAAAAAGACAGAACAGTGTGTGTGGTTTTAATTTCCATTTGAATTTAGGGGGCAGTGTGGTATAATGGAAAGAGTATTTTAGATTCTGACTGAAACTCTTCTGTGTGCTCTTGGACACATTACATAAGCTTTCTGAGCCCCAGGTTACTTATTTGTAAAAGGGATATAGTAATAACCACTAGAGGATTGCTGTTGAAAAGTTTCATGATAAAATATACAGAAAAGCCTGAGGGAGAAGTGTCAATGAATGCCAATTTGCCTTTCCATTTTCCCCTCCCTCTCAGAAACCTTTACATTTTCCTTCTCTTCTCCACACCACCCACCCAGCCAACTCCTCCTCAAATGCAAGTTAAATTCTCAACTTTTCCATGAAACTTCCAAGAAAAATAATTCTGTAGTTCTTACTAAGCATCCTAAAGAAAAATTGGCAAGATTTTGAGATTTGATATCAAGACACAATTGAACCACATATTTACCAAATTAAGCCCATTTCTGTGACTAACATTTTATTATCTGTGAAATGCTTTTCTCTTTTCTTTTTGTCTATCTAAATTCTATTCTCTGTATTGCCAGGCTCACATTCCAACTTGAACCTGAAACATTCTTAAATCACTTGAGTCTACAATGATCTTGCTCTTGCTAAAATCATATCACTTCTACCCCATGCCCCATCAAGCTCTTAAGAGTCTATGAAGCTTGGTTCTTATGGTTAATTAATAGGTATTCTAAAAAAAATTCTATGGACAGAAAAAATATGCAATTCTGAGTTAAAAATGTTGAATTATTTTATTTTCCAATGCTCCACAGGGTAATGTATATTACGAAACTACAAAGGAGGAGGGGGGCAATTTGAAGTATTTCACAAATTTATTAATCAAAATAAAAAGTTCCTATTTTTTTCTTTTGACTATTTCATAAACTAGCATTTTAAGGAACTCACTTTGGGATACACTAATATATGTTATGAACTATGGCAGTTTAATATGTGGATCCTCAACATCTCAAATACACTTTACTATCATTTGTTTATGCCTGACCTTCCCAACAGTATCTTGATGCACATTGGGATCTAAAACTTAGAAAGAAAATTTTCATGAGTTCTTTTTCTTTTCTTTCTTTCTTTCTTTCTTTCTTTCTTTCTTTCTTTCTTTCTTTCTTTCTTTCTTTCTTTCTTTCTTTCTTTCTTCTTTCTTTCTTT